>NC_143157.1:12075450-12149099 GCF_041381405.1 Jatropha curcas | reverse complement strand
TAAACCTGTGTGACGCGACTTACTTTTCGTACAGTTGCCGCGTATCCATACAAACAGTGCAGGCCGTTGCACGGGCGCGCTCCAGAGGTGTCAGTCCCGTTAGAGTTGCGTGACGCATCTAAGAGTGCCGTCACGCAGGTACTAGTTGCGTGACGCAGCCCTAACACGGGTCAGGCTCCTTTGGGCGGTTTGATTCAATTTTTGGTTCAAACACTTCCGGTTTATCGTGATACCTTGTCCCTTGTCCTCATATCATCATTGGGTCAGGTGGAGGCATAAAATCACACGTCAACATAATGTAGCAACCCCCAATACTTCCCTCCGGGTGCTGTCATATGCTTTCACTATCTGGTCCGATGGAATGAAATCTGTTTCTTCCAACCCCAGACAGTTGGCTACCCTTAGTGGGTAGACGTTCAGTGCTGACCCATTATCAATGAGAACCATGGGCACAGTTTTATCTCTGGTCTGAACAGTGATGTAAAGTGCAGCATTGTGACCGCTTCCTTCTTTGGGCAAGTCATCGTCAGAAAACCCGATGCTTTGCACCTTTGATGATTGGGTGAGGGTGGATACTAGCAATTCAGGGCTAACCTCCACCGATGTTTGAAGTTGGCTCAAAGCCTTGCAAAGAGCTTGGCGATGAGGAAAGGATGATGCCAAGAGTTCCCAAATCGATACCCTAGCTTGTGTCTTTTTTAACTGCGAGAGTACCGGGTCTTCCTTTGGCTCTTCTGCCCTCTGGTAGGGCTTATTTTGGATCTTGTCCAGGACTAATGGTTCATACTGTCTCCCACTCCTGGTTATTGCATCGACCTCTTCAGATAAGTCATTCAGGTCCAGGACACAGATGTCATTCATTTCTAGGAATAGTTCAAAAGGATCGATCAATTCCTGGTCATCAACAATAGCATTTACCCCGTGATTTGGTAAGGGATTAGTGCTAATGTTTGGCTTACTTCTGGGAATAATTGAACCGTTGTCCACCAGGTCTTGGATGCGATTCTTAAGCGTCCAGCACGCTTCAGTCTTGTGCCCGTTACCCTCATGGTACTCACAGTATTCATCTGCTCTGTAGTTCCTTGGTAATGGACTGGGTGGCGACCTTGCTTCCAAGGGCTTGATGTAGTTTGCCTTGACAACCTCTCGGAATACAAAAAGGATTGGCATCCCGAGATCAGTATAAGTCCTTCTCGACTGGCTGCCATTTCTCATATTCCCCACACATAAAGGGTTCGTGGGGGTGATGCTTGCCACTTCGTGGACTTTGCTAGCTTGGCTAGGCTTCTTATATTTTGAGGTTCTCGAGTCTTCTTTCAATTGCCTCATTTGAATTAAGTCCTCTACCTTCGTAGCAGTGGCAATAAGCCACTGGAACGTCGGCAGGTACTAGGTTTGTAATTGTTACTAGTAGACAGACAGCAGGTTCTTTATAATTATGTCCACCTGTTCTTGCTCAGAAGGCCGATTGATCATTTGGGCGGCCTTGGCCCTCCACCTTGTAAGGAACGAGGAAAAGGGTTCATTGTTCTTTTGTTTGGTGGTCTCTAGTTCTCTTCGAGTAACATCCACTTCCATGTTATAATGATATTGCATATTAAACGCATTGCAGATGTCTTCCCAGGTCTTCATTTTAGACCAATCTAGGCTAACAAACCACCTCAAAGCAGCACCGATGAGTGATTGTTGAAACAATTGAGCAAGGAGCTCGCTGTTCAACCCGAACGGGTTTAGGGCACCCACATACATTTTCAGGTGCGTTTTGGGACAAGTGGTTCCGTCAAACTTGTCCATGTTGGGCATTTTGAACTTTGTGGCCAGTCTTGATTCGGGGAACAAGGATAAGGAGTCCATGTCCACCACTTCCTTGTGTGTCTTAAGGGCAGTAATAGACCTTTCCAACAATTCCAAATTTTCTCTCATTTTCTGAGCTTCCAGCTCAGAAGCAATTCTGGAGGGCATGTCATCCAGGTTAAGGGCAGGGTTTGTCGGTTCTGCAGCAGGTCCCTGATTGGAGGTAGCAGGTCCACTTCCCCCAGCGGAAGCCCCATTTCCATTACCACCACCTAGTTTAGCTATTAGGGCAGTTCTCTGGGCAGCCAATGCCTCATTCATTCTAGCCTCCATTCTGGCTTCCAGTTGTTCCATGAGGTTTTGGATGTCAGCAAGTGATGCCATTTGGATTGCAGGTGAGGTTGGTGAAGCTGGTGAGGTTGGTGATAGCACTGTAAGTGTGATTGGAACTTGGATAGGCACTCGAACAGCGGGCACCTGTAAGTATAAGGGTAACTGGATTAGGGTATAGTGGCTCGTGTGTCAGGGTAGCTGATGTGAGGTGGATCGACTCTTTGTCCGACTGTGCATGACTAAAAATAAAAGAATGTTTTGTGTTCCTTTTGTGTTTATTCAATGTTTATGATATGTCGTGAACGCGCACAACAACACGTTATAATCCGTTTCAATGAGATGCTTCAAGCATTGGGTGCATACAGCCTTAAAGGATAGGTTCTATAGGCTGTGACACAAATAGAGAATCGGCTTATTAAGGGACCCTTGAACCTTGAGTAAGGATATACCTAACCACATGTGAAACAAAGAGTTTTGCGTGGGTCCAACGGTACGCATACTCATAGGCCACCCCCAAAAGGATTAGGGATGGTTTGCGGTAACAGGGAGGACGCTTTGGCTATCGGTCAACATAATCAAAGAGACCTGCCGATCAGTGCTACTTGCTATCCAGACTCAGAAGTTTGAACAGAGAGAGAAGAAATTCATTTGAAATTCATTTTTTATGCAATGGAGAAAAAGATTCTCAATTCGTGCAAATAAATAAACAAATTTAAATGATTTAAAGTAAATTTTTTCAATTAAGTCCAAATTTCCTTAACTAGTGTTCTTAAAGAAAGAACACTTGATTCGCGTTAGGGAACCCTGCAAAACAAAACATAACAAAAATAATACCCTAAAGAAGGGTAGGTTAGTTGATGCAGCAATTCTAGTCCACTTTATGCAAAATGATTACATCCACTCCCCAGCGGAGTCGCCAAATTGTGAACCCCTTCCCCAAAAAATAGGCATATAATGCATATGACTAAGAGAAGAAATGCACGTGAATGTGTGAGTCGCCACCTTATTTAATTATTTTAGGGTAAACTAGGAAAAAAACCCTAAGTTGACTCCAATTTTAATTAACCTAATTACTAGATTAATTATCCCAATGTTTAAGGCATGATCTACGAACCCGAGGTGGATCCCGAGACTATGTCATGCTGATGAACTAACCGATGAATGAATGCTTTGCAAGGTGAATGATGTAATTGGACCGATGAAAATTTTTAAGTGATTTTGACTTGCCGCTAGGGGTTAAATCCCGAACGTGCCTACGTACTCTCGTTTGAATGAGAGATCAAAGTCGACGTAGTTCGATAGGCCTTTTTAAAAGGGCTTTGAATGGGTATGCTTAATGCATGAGTGTGTGTATGCTTCGTGCATTTTGTTTAGGCATTTTGCCAAAGAATTGATTGATTTGATCAGGCGTTTGTTGCCAAAAGTGTTCATTTAAGGCTTTTAGCCAAAAAGATTGATTTAGGCAATTTGTTTGCCAAAAGTGTTGATGTGATTTAGGCAATTAGTTTGCCAAAAGTGATTATTTGAAGGCTTTTAGCCAAAATGAGTTGATTTAGGCAATCAGTTTGCCAAAAGTGTTGATTGGACAATTGTCGCCAAAATGATTGATTTAAGGCTTTTAGCCAAAAGATTGATTAATTCAAGGCATTTTGCCGAAAATTGATGTGTAATTTAGGCAATTTATTGCCAAAAAAACGTGATTGATTAAGGCTTTTTAGCCACAATCATTGACTGATTGGACTTAAGCTGGACTTGTTCGAAATAAAGGCAATTACACCGTAGTTATTAATTAACTAGGCTTTTTTCGCCAATATTGTCGGATTTAGGCTTTAACACCACGATTATTAATTAACTGGGCATTTAAGCTTAATCATATTTAATTGAGGCAATTTATTTGCCAAATTTGATGACGTGAATGCATTTATGCAACAGTTTAATTCAGAATTGGAGTAGAAGAAGAATATGCATTAAATGCTAAAATTAAATGAGCAGAGTTTCGTTTATTTACCTGAGTTAATCGGTGACCGCTTCTTAGCTTCAGCTTGAAAATTCCAGATTAAGCTCCTCATTAGGGGAATATTAATTAGAATTAATTTAATTTAAGTGGCCAAATATCACAACAGCAGAGTAATAAAAAGCCTATACTAAATGCAGAAAAGCAGTAAAAGAACCGCAAGGAGCATAGGGGAGAAGGAGAGTCCGTCAACACAGACTGAGTGAGTAAAACTGAGTGCTCGGGGCTGTATTTATAGGGAAAACCAGGGCTGGAGGGCGGCAGCTGCCGCCATGGAGGGCATACTTTCCTGGGCATACTTTCCATACCTCCATAAAATATTTCGGGACCAGTTCTGCGATCCTCGTAATTTCCTGGATGTTCCAAGTACCATATTGGCATACTTTTGGTGAACTTTCCGAACGTCTTCCAGTCCGGCCGGACTATTTGTAGTCCGGGAAAATAGGCTTTTTTGAGCCTCAAAATTTGAGTATTCACACACTGCAGCCATTTTGTCAAATCTGTCTTTCAGCTCGGCAAGTTACGTGACAACATCATTCTCGGTAGGGGTAGTGTTTCCCACAGAAGTCTGATTATCTGACACAGGTTCTGGAATTTGCCTCTCTTCAACCACAGGTTGGCTGCTTGAAGGGGGAGTAGTTTGGTTTTGGGCCCTATCTTGGGCGAGGGCAGCGGCTACAATCTGAGCAATTGTTCTTATCTGAGCTTGTGAAAATCCGGGCTCATCCCCTATATCATCTGCCATTTCTACTGGATCTGAACCGGACTCTGAATCTGATGAACTTGAATAGCTCGCTGAACTGACTGGAATAAACTCGGGGATTGGCGATGTTCTGACTAGATGTTGACCAGGACGTTGGTTCCAAGCTCTCGAAACAGTTTCCCGGGAAGGATCAATTCTGACAAAAAATGTCTGAGTTAAAGTAGGTCCTGCATGTATGCATGTGAAGATGAAAGCACATAGGATGAGAAATGCATTTCTAATGTGCTAAGGCCAGCATGGAAATAAGATCTCGATTTCAACAACTGGACCAAAAATTTGGTATGAATAACACGTCAATAACTTATTTTATATTTAAACATTTCGGGCATTATCTGTCGTCGATCGTTCCTTTTGGATTTACAATCGACTATTTTCTCTCGAATCCCTAACTTTTGCCCCAAAATGAAAGAATTTCCGAGCGGGATTTTTATTTTATTATTTTTTATTTTGTTGTATCCTTACTTTTTTCCTCGGAACATATGGCCCCAAGCAGGACGTCATTCTATTTTGTTACAAAATTTTGTAATCTCTCACTTATGTTCAGATAATGCGAGAAATGTAAAAATACAAAGGAAATCGCAACCCCCTTATATCTCACTTTTCTTTTGGGTATTGATTCGCTATAAATGATTGTATAGTGTTATTCAAAGCGAATTTGAAGTCCAGTCTCAAAATCAAGGTCAAATGTCCATACCGAACTTTAGCTCTTATTAATGCAGGGCTGAAAAGGAAAGTGTTACATGATGCGTGAATGTCACAACATATGTACAGTTTATAACAAACAGGGGAACGGGAGTTGGGAAATGCATGCCTTCCAACCTTATTTCTCCCACACACGGATTCCATTGGTATAAATTCCGACATCTGTTTCCTAGGAATTGGTCTAATCTCGACAACCAACAGGGAGTTTTGAGATTGACGATATCAACTCTCGGAAATGAATGCGGCATAACAACAGCAAATAGAACCGGGTATTTCCTTAGGGGAAGTAACTACGGCTTTTAACTACATGCATTGGCTTTAGTCTTATTGGGCTTAACAAAGTCTGGTTCCGCAAACAGGATTCGGGCTTTGTTGGGCCTACTCCTTTTGACGCACCTTTGAGGTACTAGGCTTGCGGTTGGTAGTAATGTTAATTCTCGGATGGATGCACCTAAAACGCATGGTTTAGGCTAGATCCACCGTCAAACTTAACACCAGTACCGAAGGGTGATATGGGTAGAATGAGGTGAGAAGAAAGAAATGCGAATGAATGCAAAAATCCTAGAAAGAAAAGGAAAGCAATTAAACAAACATGGACGATTAATAATTTTCCATCGGCTTTTCTAACCAATTTTATTTAGAAAAGTAGGCTTTTAAAATTCAATTCCTAATTGCAACCACTAAATTATTTATAAAAAAATAACCGGGGATTAGTGGGTGCAAATCCCCAGTGAAGTCGCCAATCTGTTGTCGCCGAAATCCCAAACCCCGGAAGGATCCCGAAAACATCCTTTTCTTTAATTATTTTATTTATTGTTTATTGTTGTTTTGGAAAAAGGTGATAAAAATCTTTTTGGATATGCGATGCCGATAAATCGGTCTTATAAATTATTTCAGTCGCCACCCATTATTTCGGCAATGGGACCGTTTCCAATTTTATTTATTAAATGACTCCATTTAACCCATCTTTTATTCAAGGCCAAATTATTTAGAAAACCTGGTCAGGCGAACCAATGCAGTTCTGGGTAAGGGAATTGGGTACGTCGGCCCGTTGGAAGTCGACGCCGAGAAAACCGGCCTCTTTTAACCTACAATTTCTAATTTGTTTTTAATTTAGAAAAGCCAATTTATTTTATTAAACCCAACCCGAATAAATCGAACCGAGTTCCTATGCAGAAAATTATTTAACCGTCCCAAATAAATTCATCCATTGCATTCATAATCATTCATCATCCAAACCACATCCATCATCAACCCATGGCAAAAATAATTAAAAGACCCGCTCTTGCCTTATGGTTAAAGGCGGGCCAAAAACCGAATTTAATAATATAATTAATAGTAAACAATGAATAATAAATCCCAAAATCTTATAATCACAATAAATTAATCGATTTGGTTTGATTAAGACTTAATTTGCCCATTATTGATCATTTTCCGGATTAAGATTAAAAATCTACTTAATGAAATGAAATTAATACAAAATAAGAAAAACATTCTGGAACTTGAAGACGGTCACGTCACGCAGCTATTCTATGATGAACAGTCGCGTGATGGAACTCTTGCCTTTTATTATGGAACTTAGAACAGTTGCGTTACGCAGCTGTTCTATGGAGAACAGTCGCGTGACGGAACTCTTATTATTATCTAGTCAATTAATAACTACGGTGTAATTTCCTTTATTTCGAACAAGTTCGGCTAAAAGTCCAATTAATAAATAATTGTGGCTAAAAGCCTTAATCAATCACGTTTTTTGGCAACAAATTGCCTACAGTTTAATCAATCACATTTTGGCAACAAATTGCCTAAATTATACATCAATTTTTGGCAAAATACCTTGAATAAATCAATCTTTTGGCTAAAAGCCTTAAATCAATCATTTTGGTGACAATCGCCCAATCAACACTTTTGGCAAACAAATTGCCTAAATCAACCCATTTTGGCTAAAAGCCTTCAAATAATCACTTTTGGCAAACAAATTGCCTAAATCACATCAACTTTTGGCCATAAATTGCCTAAATTAATCTTTTTGGCTAAAAGCCTTAAATCAACACTTTTGGCAACAAACGCCTAATCAAATCAATCAATTCTTTAGCAAAATGCCTAAACAAAATGCACGAAGCATACACACACTCATGCATTAAGCATATCCATTCAAAGCCCTTTAAAAAAGGCCTATCGAACTACGTCGGCTTTGATCTCTCATTCAAACGAGAGTACGTAGGCACGTTCGGGATTTAACCCTGAGCGGCAAGTCGAAATCACTTAAACATTTCATTGGTCCAATTACATCATTTACCCTGCAAAGCATTCATTCATTGGTTAGTTAATCAGCATGACATAGTCTCGGGATCCACCTCGGGTTCGTAGATTGTGCCTTAAACATTGGGATAATTAATCTAGTAATTAGGTTAATTAAAATTGGAGTCAACTTAGGGTTTTTTCCTAGTTTACCCTAAAATAATTAAACAAGGTGGCGACTCACACATTCACGTGCATTTCTGTCCTTAGTCATATTCATTATATGCCTAATATTTTTGGGGGAGGGGTTCACAACAAGCGATCCACCAAACTCAAGTTTACTAGAGAAGAATGGCACGACATTTTAATAAGAAGGTCAAAGACCGAAAACTGGAAGAAGGTTGTTTGGTCCTGAAGGAAATTAGACAGCCAATCATAGACCCACATGGGAAGTTTCGTCCTCATTGGGCTAGACCCTATGTGTTGAAGAAAATATTGTCTGGTGGAGCCGTCATTTTGACTGATTTGGATGGTTTGGAATTCACGAATCCATGTAATTTAGATCAGTTAAAAAGATATTTTGTGTAATAAGCATTGCATAATGTAAAAAGAGCTACATTAGACCTGATTCTCCTCAAAAAAAAGAAATTGTGTGTCGGAGATATGTAGGCAGCCCTCTTTGGGCGCGGTCTAAACATTAATGGAAAAATCATTTCATAATTCATTCTTCTTTGCCAAAAAAAAAAAAAGAGGAAAGGAAAGAAAAAAGTGAAAAAAAAGAAGAACCCGCTAAGTTGAAAACCCGAAAAGGGCGGCTTAGGCAAAAGTCGGGGCCCGCTAAGTTGAAAACCCGAAAAGGGCGGCTTCGGCAAAAATGGGTAACTCGCTAAGCTGAAAACCCGAAAGGGCGGCTTAGGCAAAAATTAGAGCTTGAATAAATAAAGTTGAAAAATGCTTGGAAAGCTTAAAAGTCAAATAACATTCCCAATTAAAGCAATAAAGTCAAACAGTCCGAAGTCAAGCAGAAAGCAAAAGAGTCCAACAAAAATAAATAAATAAATAAATAATGAAGTCTAAGTCCAAGTCCAAAAAAAAAAAAAAACAAAACATACATCCAAAGCCAAAGAACAAAATCCAAAATCCAAAATCCAAAGTCAAAGTCCCTAATAAAAAGTCAAAAAAGTCAAAATAAGGGAAAAACAACAAAAGTCCAAAAGCCTATAAGAGTCTAGGTGTCCTGTCGCCTCCGTGGGGCAACATCCTCTGAGTCATCCCTAGCTGCTGAACTCTCTCCAACCTCGCCTGTCCGAGGAGCCAACATAATCTCCTCATCAGTTCCAATCTCATTATCTGCGTCAGCCTGAGCCCAATCTTCAAGTACACTCAGCAGTGTGTTCCTCCTTGGCCTTTCAACCGGCCAGACAATGGCAATGAACCAGGTTCGATACTCTGGAGAAGTATGAATACCGGTAGGATTAGGTAGGGGCCTAACCATGTGATGATCTCTAACCTAGGCCTTAAAGATGGCTCGGATAAAACCCGGAGTAATAACTGAATCAACAAAAGTGTCATCCACAATCGGAACAGTCTAGTCTATCCCCATCTGCCTTAAAACGCGCGAAGCGTAGTACCACGTGCAATGTGTAAGGCCTAGAAGGTAAACTCGGGTATGGTGGAAGCTAACCTGGATAAAGCGGGTGATGTCATACCAGGAAATGTACCATAGTACCTCATTTAGACCCAACTCAATCAGCCATGAGCTCCATGCATCAGTAGACAGATGAGTGATCAGGATCCTCCGCATACGATACTGAAAGGGGTTGTAAGGCAAGAAAGTAGGAGCGGCAACCACTTGGAGGTGGTCTTTTAATCAAACCTGAGTATATATCCTTTCTATTACAAAGGAATGAACCAAAAGAAACCTGAGTAGTAACCAAGACCGTACCTCCCCAAATTGATATTTTCTACCTTGGAGAGACTCTTAGTCCAATTGTGCATGCACGCTAATAAAACAGTAAGTGCAGAAACAAAAAAAAATCACATTTTGGCCCCTAAGGCCCAAAAATCCGCAATTTGGCCACAAAGGCCCAGAAGTTCACATTTTGGCCCCCAAGGCCCAAA
Source organism: Jatropha curcas (assembly GCF_041381405.1). Classification (NCBI taxonomy): domain Eukaryota; kingdom Viridiplantae; phylum Streptophyta; class Magnoliopsida; order Malpighiales; family Euphorbiaceae; genus Jatropha; species Jatropha curcas. Next base: position 12,139,134 of record NC_143157.1, on the reverse strand, counting down.
AATTCCCAATTTGGCCCCAAAGGCCCAAAAATGTCCAATTTGGCCACAAAGGCCCAAAAGTTCACATTTTGGCCCCTAAGGCCCAAAAATTCCCAATTTGGCTCCAAAGGCCCAAAAATGCCCAATTTGGCCACAAAGGCCCAGAAGTTCACATTTTGGCCCCTAAGGCCCAAAAATTCCCAATTTGGCCCCAAAGGCCCAAAAATGCCCAATTTAGCCACAAAGGCCCAGAAGTTCACATTTTGGCCCCTAAGGCCCAAAAATTCTCAATTTGGCCCCAAAGGCCCAAAAATGCCCAATTTGGCCACAAAGGCCAAAAGGCAGGTCTTTTCGACGCGTCCGATTTTCGCCTTCAAAATTTATTTTTCAGACAACCACCGACTCCTATAAATCATTTTTATGGTTGCCCGTGGGGGGCAACTGTGAATACTCAAATTTTGAGGCTCAAAAAGCTTATTTTCACGGATTGCAAACAGTCCGGTCGAACCGGAGGACGTTCGGAAAGTTCATCGAAAGTATGCCAATATGGTACTTGAAACGTCCGAAAAATTGCGGGGATCGCAGAATTGGTCCCGGAATATTTTTTGGAGGTACGGAACTCTCGGAAAAGCCTTTGGAATGAAAAACTAGCAAGTCCGCCGGCCACGGCGGCGGCGGCGCCCGCCCTCCAGCCCGGGTTTTCCCTATAAATTAGCCCCGAATTGACAGTTTTACGGACTCAGTCTGTGTTGATGGACGCTCTCTTCTCCCCTACGCTCCTTGCGGTTCTTTTACTGCTTTTCTGCATTTAGTGTAGGCCTTTTATTCTGCTGTTGTGATACTTGGTCACTTAATTGAATTAATTTTAATTAATATTCACCAAACGAGGAGCTTAATTTGTAATTTTCAAGCTGAAGGTAAGAAGCGGCCGTCGATTAATTCAGGTAATAACGAAACTCTGCCTGTTTAATTTTAGCATTTGGTGCATATTCTCTTCTACTCTAAATTCTAATCACTACATTCACACCATCGTCATTCTTGGCAGCAAATTGCCTTAAGTAAATAAGTTTAGGCTAAAATGCTCGGTTAATCAATAATCGTGGTATTCATGCCAAACTCCGAACATACTGGCTAAAAAGCCTAGTTAATTAATAACTACGGTGTAATTGCCTTTATTTCGAACAAGTTCGGCTAAAAGTCCAATTAATCAATAATTGTGGCTAAAAGCCTTAATCAATCACGTTTTTTGGCAACAAATTGCCTACAGTTTAATCAATCACATTTTGGCAACCAATTGCCTAAATTACACATCAATTTTTGGCAAAATGCCTTGAATTAATCAATCTTTTGGCTAAAAAGCCTTAAATCAATCATTTTGGCGACAATCGCCCAATCAACACTTTTGGCAAACAAATTGCCTAAATCAACCCATTTTGGCTAAAAGACTTCAAATAATCACTTTTGGCAAACAAATTAACTAAATCACATCAACTTTTGGCCATAAATTGCCTAAATCAATCTTTTTGGCTAAAAGCCTTAAATCAACACTTTTGGTAACAAACGCCTAATCAAATCAATCAATTCTTTGGCAAAATGCCTAAACAAAATGCACGAAGCATACACACACTCATGCATTAAGCATACCCATTCAAAGCCCTTTAAAAAAGGCCTATCGAACTACGTCGACTTTGATCTTCCATTCAAACGGAAGTACGTAGGCACGTTTGGGATTTAACCCTGAGCGGCAAGTCGAAATCACTTAAACATTTCATTGGTCCAATTACATCATTTACCCTGCAAAGCATTCATTCATTGGTTAGTTAATCAGCATGACATAGTCTCGGGATCCACCTCGGGTTCGTAGATTTTGCCTTAAACCTTGGGATAATTAATCTAGTAATTAGATTAATTAAAATTGGAGTCAACTTAGGGTTTTTTCCTAGTTTACCCTAAAATAATTAAACAAGGTGGCAACTCACACATTCACGTGCATTTCTACCCTTAGTCATATTCATTATATGCCTATTTTTGGGGGAGGGGTTCACAATAAGCGAGAATTGTTTGTTTCCTCCCTTTTGCTTTGGATCTAAACAAAGGTGATAACGGATTGTGCAAATTCTTTTGATATACCAAATGGTACTTGACTTATGGGTGGTGTATATTAGTGACGGATCTAAACAGTCGAATAGAGTAAGAGGATCAAAACCCCCAATATCACCTTTAGGGTTTAGGGTAGAAAGAAGATTAAGGAGAGATAAATGCATGAATGACATTTTATAAGTACAAAAAGTAAACTCAATTTAAAGTTAATAGCATTATTAAAGATTGTGAATAAGTGGACAAGTTTTGGAGTCAACTCTCTTATTCGAACCCAAAACTGAAAACCAGGGATTTTGGGTACGATCCCAGCGGAGTCACTAGGCTAAGGACGCATGGATTTTTCCATAATGAGAAAAGAATCGAGTTGAACGAGCTCAGTTGATTTTATTTTGAAAAATGGTTTTCTTTATTTAATTCATTCGTTAATCCTCGGAAAATGGTTCTCTTACTTTGGTAAGATTTTTGTTTTTGGAGTCGCCACCCTAATTAGGGAAAATTCTCGAATTAGTTGATTCTTTGGAATTGACTAACTCGGTTTTTAATCAGAGACAAGGTTTGGGAGTTAGGTATGATAGGGGAAGGTGTTAGGCACCTCTATCGCCTGGTTACGGCCTCCTCATTATCCAAAGATTCATAATTAACTTAAATAATGCAATTAACCACAAGTGAGGTAAAATACTTTTTGGATGCAATTTTGGAAAATAATGTCAATCACATAAATTATTGCAAATCATTAATCAAACATGCAAAGAAAGAGGGAGGAGAAAAGAATTACATCCAAACCTAATAATACAATTACCCATTACCCTCCAAGATTTCGCATTTCCCCAATAATTATTACATATAAGCATTAATTGGGATCCATTAAGATCTCTTTACATTTCGCGAAACATGATAAGGATAAACATTCATACAACCAACACAAGCACAAGGTACACATTATTCATAGTACATTCCCAACCAATCAATCATTCATTCATTCACAAAATGAACATATGATGCATGTTCAAGATATAAGATTAATAAATAAAGGGGTTAGCACAATAATAAACATAAAGCATTAAATTAGAGGGCATAAAATTAAAAGACATAATAATAAAGTGCTTGGAAAGTAAAGAACAGTAATTAAATGACAAGAATTTAAATAAATAAACAAGATTTAAGCTCATGGCTTTGATGTTCATCTTGAAAGATGAACAAATACACCAATCATTGCTCTCAATCTTTTTTTTATTGTTTATTTAATCCATTTGTGACCAAATACACATCTAAACCATTTAAGGCTGGAGCTTGATCACTGGATCTTCGAATAGGGGCCATTTATTGATTACTAAACATTCTAAACCTCTGAATCGAAGGGCTTGACACCATAGAGAGATGTGGCATGCGCCACAAGGATGTGGCATGCGTCCCACGTAGTAGCATAAGGCCCTTCCCATATCAAGAAGGTTTCAGGTAAGAAATGAGCCAAAACTAGACTCGAAATGATGTTTAAAACACTGAAAAGGAAAAGAAAAAGACGAAGGAATGAGTTTAAGGTTCTCAAAAAATAACTTTTGATGATTTCTTTAAAGATTGGTTCAAGAATGGATGAAGAAACCCAAACACTTGGTTCTTAATCTAATAATCTGAGATTCAAGATTAAAGAATGTGTTTGTAGGATTTTTTATTAATCTTTGAGGGTTTTTGATTCAATAAACCATAAATCTCAATCTTAAATTAAAGGGTAACACTAGTTGCCTTTGATTCTTAGTTTGAGTTTTCAAAACACAAGAGTTTTCCCTAAGGTTCCCAAAAAAAAATCCTCCCTTTGGCTCACCCCCCAATGCCTATTTATAGGCATTTGAGGGTGGGAGGCCCCATTTAAGGCTGACGTGGCAAAAAATGCCATTGTCAAGCTCCACAAAAAGGTCAGGTCGGATGACACACCAAATAAGGCGGTGCATCGAGAAGTGTGTCGAGCGGGCCCGTCGTGCTTCTCGAGCTCGTTTTGATCACGAAATGCCTGGTAACCCAAAAAAGTAAAATAGTTAAACACATGGATAATCTCAACCATGGACATTGGTCTGAGAATTGAGGCGATCAGGAGGCCTGATCCAAAATTATACAAAAAATGATGTATCATCACTGAACCTTTTAGGAGCAAATTTTGAGCGTCTACAACTACGACCGCATCTGCCTAGATCATGGCCTTTAGCTGCTCACACAGCATGCTACTACACGCTACCCCCACCGATCACCGATGTGAAGCCAAGGAAACTGTTAAGGTGCTCAGAGGTGAGCAGAGAAGAATCTACATCTATGGGGCAGGAGTCGAACTGCATCCCAGTCAAAATTGCAAACTCAAATGGATTCACAGTCCACTCCTCAATGGGTTTATGGAAGGTATTGGTCGTGTCCCACCATCATTCCACCAAAGCCATCCATAAGGTGTGTTACGCATAACCGGTCTTCGCCAAGGCAAAGTGATGTAGTCCAAAGGGGGCTATCCTATCCCCAACCGCTGGATGCCTTCTGATTACAACTCTCATGATGCTAAGGATTCTTCTGCGCCCCTCTAGAGCGGATGTTAGCCTGTCAAGTACGTGCACAAACACACAAAAACATCAAATATTAGTTTAAAGGGCTCTCAAATTTATCTCGCAACTAACATGCATTTTAGTGCAAAATATTCTATGCAGTTAAACTAACAACTCATGTAGGAGACGATAGGCAATCAAACCTTTCTCAAAGTTGTCAGATTTATAATAGGGTTTTGAGACAACTGCAGAAATTTTCAGACTCATAACAGTGATTTCAGACCAACTACAGAAGTTTTGAGACTCATAACTGGGTTTTTAGACAAACTACAGAAGTTTTGAGACTCATAAAAGTGTTTTAAGACAAACTGCATAAGTTTTTAGACTCATAACAGGATTTTTAAACCAAATACAGGATTTTTTAAACTCATGATAGGATTTTTAGACCAATTACAGAAGTTTTTAGGCTTAAAATAGGATTTTCAGACCAATTCCAAACAATTAGGCTCCATTAGGACCGTTTATAGAGTCTCAAGTGGTTGAAGCCTCAATCAAGGCTTAAAACAGGCCATAAGGTTTGAATGGTAATTTTCTCGAAACACGGGGACCTAAAAATGGTGAATTACAATCAAACTTCAATCAGGACTACCTATAGGGTCTATGGAGTTTATGGCTTCAATCAGAGCCGAAATTAGACCTAAAATCTAAGCTGAAAAGGTGTTGGGGCTAAAATGTAATTTGCACGAAGACTAAGGACTTCATTGTAAATTCTTAATCAATTAACCTAGGGTGCTAACGTCGAGAGCCTACGCCTCTACGGGTCATGCACAACATTCAACATTTAACCTAGACTTAAATCCTAGCGAGTGCACAATTAGGGACTAAATTATAGAATTTAAAAGTTTAAGGGTCATTCAGAAAAAGTATCGTGCTCTACCTAAGGACCGAAATGTGGGTACCTCGATTCTTTAGAATGAAGTCTTCGCTGGTATAGGGGGTAATGGGAATGCGTCCTGATTGCTGAGCCATCATCACAAAGTAGCTGGCCAAAGAGAGAAAGTTAGGAAAAGCTAGAGAGAAAGCTAGAGGGAAAGAAAGAGTGGGGTGAGCTACTGAGGCTCCAGCACCCCCTTATTTATAGAAAATGGAGAGAATAAGCCTCACCCTTGCTCGAAAGATTGAACTTTTTGAACCCATCCCCACTCAAAACTTTGCACAGTTTTAGCCAAAACGACCACAACAGATTTTCAAAGACAGCGGTACATTCTGATGTGACAGATAGTTACAGAAAGGACTAGGAAAAATAGCCGAACCAGATCGGCTCCGAAAAAATGTTCTCATGTCAGACAAGATTGTCAAAGGATGTTTTAGACATCGCCATGACTAGTCAAGTATGGTTTTCAGAAAAAAGCTCCATTCAGAAGTGTTAAATTCGAGGGTCTGAAAGATCGAACCTTAATTAGCTACGATCTTTCGGAGGGGGCAAACTGTTGACCATGATTTCGGCATTAAGGTTCTAGGAAATTCTGCCACGGTTCTAACAGCGTGAGGATTAGCTCGATCGAACTTCATTCGAGCCTCGAACAGACTCTCAGAAACCCGAAAACTCTAAAAGTGAGGTCCAGTGGCAAGATAGTAATTTGCCTTGATCGGCGCCGACCTGCCCTTGACCGACACTAATCAACCCCAAATCGGTATTAATCTGGCAGCCACTGAGAACTCAATCGGTACCAATTTGGTGCATATCAGTGACGATTTAGAGGACATTTGTATCGCCATGTTTTTGGTCCAGAAGCCCTTTGGCCTATAAAAGGCATTCTCCCCCTCATTTTCAAAAATCTCTTGTTACTTGATTGAGCACTTCTCAAGCATTAACGACTCAACTTTCTTCCTCATGAATAATTCTAAGGCAATACAGTCCGACCTTACTCTTCTTCCTTAGTTGAGTTAAGGCCCGACTTGGTTCTCAAAAGTCGATCATTTTGACTTTCAAACACACTTTGGTCTTCCTTAGAATAAAGCTATTAGTTAAATAATTTATTATTAATTAATTTAATAATTAATTAACAATCCATTAATTAACACTATTATAAGACAATATTAGGGTCTTCGTGCCCATCCTTAGCTTAATTTGGAGGAAGACTCGACCTCTTTGGTCATTGTTCACCATGAAACTTTGAAGCCGCACGCTTGCACCACCCGACCTCTCGACCCCTCATCCTAGGGTATAAATTACTGAACTCGATCATTGTTAATTAAGCTTGGTCCATTCGGCACTTTATAAACTATCAAGCCAAATCCATCCAACACTCAAAGCTCGGTCCGTCTAGTAAAACCAATAAAATCAAGTTGTCCAGCCAGCACCCTTTAAGCTTACCCTTGAACCCTACCATCCTAATCGATGGAGAACTTCATGTGCCCTGATTAATCGATGGTAGAACTTCATGTGTTCTGATCCTCATACAATGAGGTATAAAGGCATGCCTACATATTTCAGCCTAGGTAGCAGGCCCTTGACCAAACTGACCAGTTAGAACTTAGGGGAATGTGTCATACGACCTAAAATCCTCAATAAATGAGGCTAGAGTCGGGCTCCCCTGCGAATTACACCATTTATTCATTTGTTACTTTTAATACACTATATGTTTATGTTTATGCATCGATAATCTGAAGTTCATGTAAAACACTAGTTTCTATTTCTCAATTAAACACCCAAACTGTTGATTCATATGAAAAGAAGCTAAAAACCTAGTCCCCGAACCTAATGGTTCGAGGCTAGTGCACTTTATCCATTGTGGCAAACTAAAACGGAGTTAATCATGGGCTTTTTACCTTATATTTTCCCTGAAAAATAAAAACAAATTAAGGTGGTGCTCTAAAGAGCCAAAGAGCCAACCCGACATCACCTAAGCGCTAACTAAGCCATAATCTGATAATAAACTAATTGTAGACACTTAAATTTTGCCCCTAAAAGGTTCAATGATGATACACTATTTTTTCACATAAAATCGGATCAAGATTCCTGATCACTTTAATTTTTGGACCGGTGGTTCGTGGCTAAGATTACTGATGTGTTTAACCACTTTTACCTTTTCGAGTTACTAGGCATTTCACGATAAAATCGAGCTCGGGAAGCATGTCAGGCTTGCCCGGTGCACTTCCCGGTGCATCGCTTCATTTTGCGTGCCACCCGATCTAATTTTGTTTGAATATAATTGTTATGGTTGTATAGTGCTTTATTCATGCATCGTTTAACTTGTTTATTTATAGCCATATAGGGTATATTCCATGATGGCTCGATCCTGACGATCAAAGTGCCAAAGGGCGAAACACCTAAGAGAAGTGTTGGAGGCAAAATGAGCTAAAAGAGCTTTATCCAATAGTGACTCTAAGGCCAAGGTTGAAATGCCTAAGAGGGAAGCTCCTCGGATTCTAACTCCGACAAGGAAGACCAATTAGAAGAGGCTCATCAACTCCTGCTTGAAATAAAGCAAGCACAGCTCGAAGCTATGCCTTTCTTCCAAGGTGTGGAGGCACGATTCATACTCATGCGCAATATCGCCAATCGCCTTGTGGAAATTGACCACTTCACTCTAGAGGATTCGAAGCCTTATAAAACCTCTTAGGCTTGGAAGTTCGAGAATTGTAAATATTTAGCTAGGGTTTCAAAAGAACAATCAATGTAAAGAGTTCCCTTTTAGAGAAGTAATGAAAGAGTCTATTTTTTTAGCCAAATATTAGTAATGCAAAAAAGAAAAAATCTCAATTGTATATAAATAAAGAACCCTACTCAAGTATTATCACGCTTGAGGCAAAAAAAAAAAAAAAAGGGATACAAAATAAAAGAATAAGCAATAAGGTCATTATAAGTATTTGGGTATAAAATAGGGCACGTTTTGTACCTAACAGTTCTCAAAGGCCTTTCTCTTTCTTTGGATTTGTATAGTCGTGATAAAGCCATGATGAAATATAGCATTAGGTGCATTTCACGATGTTATGATTATATGATTACATTATTGTATGCCACTTCATAAGCATGCATACTTGCATCATGTCATGTTTTCTAACATTCATTTTGTGCAGTCAAGATAGCTCCATAAAAGGAGAAAGCTCTAAAAACAATTAGTTGATCGAGGATAGACAGCCGATTGATTAGAGTTGAAGAACCTTCAACCCCCTCTGATTCACCTAATTCAATTTCTTCTAGTCCGTTAGGCTCCAGCTTTGAGATTGAAAACTCTCCAGTTCGAATAGATTAGCCAGTTTTAGCTTCCACTTTTGATGATACAATGGCTGAACCTAGTGTTCCTTTGTTTGAAATGGAGAAAATGATTGAGAGAATAGTTGCATCTAGGCTTGAGAAGCTTATGAGGACCGATAAAGGGAAAGAAAAAGTAGTCATTGAAGATGACGAGAGGCTAAAGGAGAGTTTGATAAAAGGAGCATGTAGATGACACTTGGCAAGATGATGATTTTTTAAGAAAATATCTACCAAGAGGGCTGAATCTGAGCCGATCATCTCAGAAAATTTTGAGAAGTTGGATAAGCATCTTGAGAAGTTGCATGTGTTTATAAAGTACAAAGGAATGGACCAGTATGTTGACCTCGACGACGATGAGGACGAGGAGCTAGAGCTGAGGCAAGCTACCCCGATGACCTATAAGATACCAAAAGTGGCAAAGTATGATGGCAACAGTGACCCGAAGGTGCACCTCATGTAGTTCAAGTCCATCATAGAGTTGGTGGGTCTGCCGTTAAGGGAAATTTTGAAGATGTTCCCGATGTCCTTAATAGGGTTTGCCCAACTTGGTATTACAATCTCGAGAAGAGGGTAAGAAGAGATTAGAATTAGTTGACAATGGTTTTCCTCAAGGCATATGCTTACAATCTCCAAATGAGTGTCAATTTGTGAGATTTAGAAGAAACTTTGCAGAAAAATGATGAGACCTGCACTGATTATATGGCTAGATGGAGAGCCAAGGTCACGCAAATGAGGAACCGTCTAGATACCAAGGAGCATATCAAGATATTCAGTATGGGGACTCTACTAGTCTTTTATTAAAAGGTGTATTATATGTCATTAACTGAATTTTCTCAAGTTTATAAGGTGGGGACTGCCATCGAAGATAAAATAAGAGAAGATAAGAAGTATGGGAATCAGGCCGAAGCTTCAATAAGTCTAGGTTCCAAGGATCGAGTCAGTCAGCTAAGACTTCGAGCACCAATAAGAACACAAAGACAACCATTTTGGATTTCAGAGCTACAAATGTGCCACCAAGGAGATTTTCTAACTTTAACACTCCCCTCTCTATGGTATTTAAGAAAGTAAAAATAGCAGGTCTGATACGACCGCTTGTACCGAGACCTCCTCCGGCCATTTTGCCAAAGAGCAATGATCAGAGGCTTATTGCTAATACCATTAGGGTAAGGGCCATACGACTGATAATTGCTTGCAACTGAGGCATGAGATATAAGATTTGATCGATAGTGGTAAAGTGACAAATCCAAAAAAATCAAGGCTAAGCACGAGAACTAATCCACTTTTGAATTTTGGGAATGTGCCACCACCTAAGAACTTATATATGGTTGAGTCTGAAAAGACTCCCGAGGAGGTGCTGGCCAAATTTGAAGAGAAGGAGGAAAGAGAGATGGATTTGCTGTTGGAACAAATTTATGTGATAGTGGTAAATGTGTGGGATTGCGATGAGGAGTGGTTGGAACAAAGCGAGCAAGTCTGGGTTGGAAATGAGGATGAAGTAGAGGTGAGTCCCATTATTCTGGACGTATGGAGTAGCAAGGATGAAAAGGAAGCAAGAGCAGTGAATCACATGACCCGTAGTGGTCGAGTATATCAGCTGAATACAACCAAGCTAAGGGAAGAAAAAGAAAAAGCGAGCTCACCGGATATGTCAAAGCAGGAAGTAAAAGATGATGCCCTGATCATACAATTGAAAAAAACCCATGCAAACATAAGCATGTGGGATCTATTGGTTTCATCAAAACAACACCGAGAGGCTCTACTAAAAGCTATAGTGGAGATTTCGATTTCAGCATCCATTTCTCTAGCTGATTTTGTGGGGATAGTGCAACATGATCCCCTCACTATCACTTTTTCTGATGAGAACTTCCTCCTGAAGGAAGGAATCACACCAAGGCATTGTTCATTAAGGCTAAGGTTAGGGGAAGAGTGACCGAGAATGTGATAATAGATGATGGTTCAGCTTTGAGTGTACGTCTATTAAAGTTTCTTTCCAAGTTCAAGCTAGAATTATCTGATTTGGAACCTTCCAATGTGGTGATTATAGCATATGATGACTGTAAGAGATAAGTAGAGGGCTTTTTCAAAACTGTGATCAAGGTGGGGCCGATTGAAAAGGAGACTAAATTTATAGTCATTGATATCCCCCCTACATTTGCTTTGCTACTTGGGTACCCATGGTATCATCCCTTGGGAGGTGCGCATTCAACACTACACTAGAAAATCAAATTTCCTTACAATGGAAAAATCATTAGCATTCCTGCTGCTAGTGAGAGAAGCGCAACTATGCTAAATGTGGATAAGCAGGTTATCCTCCCATGGATGGACTGGCTTTCATGTTGTTGTGCTGAGCACTGACATGGGGCCCACTATCTCCAACATCATGAAGAGGATGAATTATGAAGAAGGAAAAGGGCTTGAAAAGAATCAGCAAGACATTACAAAGTACCTAAAGCTCACACTCAAGGGATCATCAAGGCTTGGGGTATAAGTTTGGAAGCACACTGAATAAGACATACAACTGGTTGGACATGGATGGACGATTCGTTTAGTCGAATCAGCATTCCTCTCCATGTCTGCCAATAGAGCCTTTTGAGCACAATGGAAAAATGTACCTCGGTCTAGAAATCTTTACTGATGTTATTGATATCTTGGCAGTTGAGCCTAAGGGGCTAAAGCTTGAGGAAGGGAAAGAATAGAAAGAAGAAGAGAATACACCCGAGAAAGAGGGGGTTGAGGGGCCACAAGCAGTCGAGGAAGAAAGAAAGATAGAGGAACTAAAAGAGGGGAAGCTGCCCAGGAACTGAAGAAGAAAGGAAAGAATAAAGGGAAGGCGAACACTAAAGAAGACAAGGACGCTGCAGATCAAGTGCTAAAAGCGATACGGACCTGCATAGAAGAGAGCTTTGAAGAAGCTGAGACCCTTCTGACGTGTTGATTTCTACCAAGGACAAATCTGATTGCAATGAACTTTCTTTATTATTTAATGAAATGAACTTCAATTTTGCTTACTTGTTTGATGTATTTCCTGATGGTTCCATTCATCGAGTAGATAAGCACATGCGCATATTTGACATTAACTCATCATGCATGCTTGAATTTAATATTGGGACAAAAGATAATCCACGGATTCTATTTGTGAATACCCAAATTCTGAGGCTCAAAGAGCCAATTTTCCCGGACTGCAAACAGTCCGACCGGACCAAAGGCCATTTTGGAAGTTCACCGAAAGTATGCCAATATGGTACTTGAAACGTCCGAGACGTCGCGAGGATTGTGGAACTGGTTCCGGAATGTTGTTTGGAGGTCCGGAACTCCCAAAAAAGCCCCCGGAACGTCAAATTAGCAAAGTCACCAAGCACGGCGGCCCGGCCGCCGAGCCAGGCGGCCCGAGCCGCCGAACCCAGCGGCCCAGGCCGCCGAAACAGTCCTTTTTGCCTATAAATAGTGGCCCCGGCACTCATTTCAAGGCACTCAGTCTGTGTTGACGGACGCTCCTTCTCCCCTACGCTCCTTGCGATTCTTTACTGCTTTTCTGCATTTTAGTTTAGCTTTAATTGCTTTCTTGTTTTGTTAAGTGGTCATTAAAATCAAATTAATTAATTTTCCCTTAACGAGGAGCTTAACCTGGAGTTAAGAAGTGGCCGTCGATTAAATCAGGTACATGAACTAAACTCTGCCTATTTAATTTTTGCACTTCATGCATGTTTCTCTTCTACTCCTAATAATTCTGCAACTGTATAAATGCATTCATGACATCTTTAGGCAAATAAACTGCCTCAATTAAATAAATTTAGGCTAAATGTCCGGTTAATCAATAATCGTGGTGTTAAGCTTAAATCCGACAATATTGGCTAAAAAGCCTAGTTAATCAATAAATATGGTGAAATTGCTTTTATTTCGAACAAATGCGGCTTAAGTCCGATTAATCAATAATTGTGACTAAAAGGCCTTAATTCTAACACGTTTTTCTTGGCAATAAAATTGCCTACATTACAATCCAGTTAATCAATTTTTGGCAAACACATTGCCTATAAATTAGATTAACTACTTTCAGCGATAAATCGCTTAAATCAATTCTTTGGCAAAATGCCTTAAATTAATCAACTTATTTCGGCTAAAAGCCTTAAATCAATCAATCATATTGGCGACAATCGCCTAAATAATCATCTTTTGGCAAACAGATTGCCTAAATCAACCTTTTTTTTTTTTTGGCTAAAAGCCTTAAATCAAGCATTTTGGCGACAATCGCCTAAATCACAACATTTTCGGCAACAAATTGCCTGAATTAATCTTTTTGGCTAAAAGCCTTAAATCAACACTTTTGGCATCAAATGCCTAAATTAAATCAATCAATTTTCAGGGAAAATGCCTAAACAAAATGCACGAAGCATACACACACTCATGCATAAAGCATCCCCATTCAAAGCCCTCTAAAAGAGGCCTATCGAACTACGCGGACTTTGATATTCCATTCAAACGGAAGTACGTAGGCACGTTTGGGATTTAACCCCGAGCGGCAAGTCAAAATCACATAAACACTTTCATTGGTCCAATTGCTTCATATTCCTTGCAAAGCATTCATTGTTTGGTTAGTTCATCAGCATGACATAGTCTCGGGATCCACCTCGGGTTCGTAGACCATGCCTTAACATTGGGTTAATTAATTTAATAATTAGGTTAAGTAAAATTGGAGTCAACTTAGGGTTTTTTCCTAGTTTACCTAAAATAATTAAACAAGGTGGCGAGTCACACACATCATGTGCATTTCTTCCTTGGTCACATGCATTTGTATGCATTGATATTTGGGGAGGGGTTCACACTATTAATTGGGCCAAACCTAATGCCAGAGTTAAAAACAAAATTTCGAAGTCTACTCATGAACAAAAAGAATGCCTTCGCATGGAGTTATGAGGATATGCCAGGGATAGATAGGTCTATAGCTGAGCACACAATTCCTCTGTATCCTGGAGCCAAGCCAGTAAAGTAGAAAAGAAGGAGGTTAAGACCAAAATGGGCTAAGAAAATTAAAGAGAAAGTGACCAAATAGATAGATGCAAGTTTCCTTGAAGAGGTTCACTATCCAGAATGGTTGGCAAACATAGTCCTAGTTCCTAAGAAAGACAGAAGGGTTACAATATGTGTGGACTACAGGGATTTGAATAAAGCATCACCGAATGATGATTTTCCTCTCCCTCGTATATATATCCTAATCGACAGTGTAGCGATGATGAGATGCTACTCCATTGTGGATGGGTTTATAGGGTATAATCAGATTCTCATGGCATTATTAGATAAAGGCAAGACAACACTTGTGACAGAGTTTGATACGTTCTGCTATCGGGTGATGTCGTTTGCCTTAAAGAACGCCGGGGCTACTTATCAAAGGATGGCAACCACATTATTTCATGACATGATCCATAAGGAGTTATCGATAATATAATTGTCATGACGAAAACACTAAAAGAGCATCCAGTGGCCCTCTAGCGGTTCATGGATAGAGTGATTAGGGTGACTTTCGAAAAAGTGGTTGAACCCGAAGAAGTGTGTGTTTAGGGTGACTTCCAAAAAAGTGGTAGGATTCATAGTAGGATCTAAAGGAATACAGATCGATCCATACAAGATTAAGGCGATCCAAAAGATGGAGCCGCCAAAGACGAAAAAGCAAATGAGAAGCTTTCTAAGAAAGATTCATGATAGGTGTCATTTTTATAGTATTTTTAGTATAGTTTTTATTTAGAATTTTAGTAAATTTTATCACTTTAATTTATTTTTACTTCATTTTAATTAAAATTTTGTTCAAAGCTTCCTTGAATCATAATCCACTTGATCTGAAAGAAATTTACAGGGTTTTGGCACAGAAAAGAGCATTACAAAGCAAAATACTCAGGCTCGAGCATGCCCAGCCCATGCACCATAGCACGCCCGTGCTAAAACTAAGAGAATCAAGTGGAGAGTCAGGGGCTAGCGCGGCTAGCCCGTGCTAAGAAGCATGCCTGTGCCCAAAAGAACCTCAAGGCATGTTTGCCTAGCACGCCCGTGATGAAATCTATCTTGGAAGGTCAGAGCCTAGCACGCCCCGGACCATGCTAGGGCGCACACCCGTGCCACAAAGACTCCTCTAAGTGTGTTGCAGAGCACGGCCTGTGCTAAATCATTCATAGATCCAGACTCTAGCACGCCCAAGCCATGCTAGATGACACGCCCGTGCTACGAAAGCAGAGCTGACTTGAACTAAAAATGCAAGCCAATCTTTTTCTCACATGGGCCCACCTCAGATATTTTCCTAAACGTGCAAAACAAGATCTAAACCTATTTAGGCAGAGAAAAGAGTCCTAACTAAGAAGAAATCCAAAACCTAAACAGTCATGATCTCTTAAGAAGATTTTGTGCTTAATAAGGATTCTATTTCCTAAACGGAGTCAGATTTTCCTCCAGGAGGTCTATATAAAGAGGGGAGCTATTCATTGTACAGATATATCAAATTCTAGTATTTTTCTACATAGTTCTCTCTTTCTCAAAGATTTCAAGCATCCAAGATTTGTGCCAAGATTCAAGGAAGCCATCCACATAGCTGTTGTCTAGTTTTTATTTCTAAACTCTTAAATCTTGTCTTTCTTTTCATTATTCATTATTGATTATGAAGCTTTATTCAAGCATTATTGAGTTTTATTTAATCACTATGTTGAGCTAAATTCTCATAATGTAGCTTAATTCGATTCCAATTTATAATATTAGATTTGCTTTTCCTTGTTCTTGCTATAATTTATTATTGAACTTAAAGCTTCCAGGCAGAGTTTATCCCCTGGATTGATTTATTTCATTAATCACTATCGGAAGAAGGGTTTTTGATATGAAAAAGGTAATAAATTACATGGGAATAATAACTTGATGCTGAAGCTATATGGTTTGTGATAGCCTCGCAAAGCGGGCAAATCTAGTTATGTTATTTTGATATAAATTGCATGAATGCATGATTGTTTTTGTACATTTTACGTTTGTTCGTGTTGTTTTGTTTCAAAGTGAATTGCAGGAACAAAGTTGGAGCAAAGACTTGTTCTATACAAAAATAGGGCCAAAACAAGTTAAAAAGATAAGAGAATTCCTTGATCCAGCCCTCACACCGCGAGATAAGTCGCAACAAAGAAAAACGCCCACGTCGCGAGCGCTACCAGAAGTCGCGCGCGCAACCCACACCCAGAAAAAGCAAGTCGCGAACGCGACATCCACCTACGCGGGCACGATAAGCAGATGCGAGAGTCAGAAACAATTGGAGCAAAAGTAGCGAGCGCGCCGTCCATCTGCACGGGCGCGAGAATCACTTTTGAGAGGCAGAAGGTTTGCCAGCAAAAGTCGCGAGCGCGACTTCAAGATGCGCGAGCGCGAAAAGAACTTCTGAAAGACAGAAGCATTTGGAGAAGAAGTCGCGAGCACGACCTTTACAAGCGCGAGCGCGAGTTGAGATTTCCAGGAGACGTGATTGCTGCCTTTTCATCAGAGAATCATATCTTTCCATGCAAGGGTCGGGACTCCTCCTAAGAGAAGTCACCTCAAGCACCTCTTGGCCAACCAATCACTACCAACACCACCATCACTCTCCTCCTTTATAAATAGCAATCAAAGTGAAGCAAGAAAAACAGACAGACAGATACAGAATTAATTCTTATTCAGAGTTAGATTCACAAAAACACTTAGATTGTATTATGAGAAGTGTGTTAGTAGTACTTAGAGCAAGATTGACGAAAGTCACTTGTTATTGATTGTGCCAAGAACACCAAGAAGTTCCTCGAGGTGTGATGCCCTCCGGAGGCTTGAGTTAGATTCGTTCTTTCTCTTGTTTTATAGACTTATTGTATGTTGTTCTTCATAACTCTTCTATGCAAAGCAACAATATTTAATTGGTAGTATTCAATAAAAATTCTTTAAGTTATCTTTTGGTCTTTGTTTAATCAAAGTTACTAGATTATATTCTCAGAAGGAAATAGTTTAGTAAAGATCAAAGAGATTTAATTCATTGAATTGAATTTGCATATGAATATTTCACTTATTTCTGTTGAAGTTAAAACTATCTTATTGAAATAATCAAAGAATAAGAATTAGGTTTAATATTCAACAAGATAGGGATTTTATTATATGTAGAAATACATATAATAGAAAGTATAATTCTATACTGAAAAGTTGAATTATATTATACCATATGTAATTAAAGAATTCTTTATTGTATATTACAAGCTTTTGAATAGAAAAGAGAAAACCCTGTGCATGATTAATTATTCTAAGTATTTTACTACACACTTGTCTTTATGATTAATTATTCTAAGTATTTAACTACAAACTTATCTTTTAATTTAGTTAAACATTATCCTTAGCATAAATAGAAATCAATCACTTTTGTATTTATTTCTATAAACACATCATTAAGAATAAAGTAGCAAGTGGACTCAACCCGTTCTTCGTGGGATCGATCTTTTATTACTACGTTGCGATCCGTATACTTGCGGGAACTCAAAAGAGACGCAACAAGTTTTTGGCGCCGTTGCCAGGGAACGGTGTTCTGTCATTTAACGAAATATTCTTATATGTGATTTGCATTTTATTTTAATTAAGATACATACTTATAGTTGATTCAAAATTTTGCAGGAACACATAGTGTACATAACTCATATGCCAAGTACCAGATCCTCAAACAGTGAATTGGAGGATTATCAACCTGAGATTGAACAATTTCTTTCACAACGAAAAAAGAAGAAAAAAAGAAGAAATTCAAGAATCATGGGTGATGGAAATCCGCCACAGAGGTTGATGGACTTTGTGACTCCAAGTTTAAATGGTTCACAAAAGGGAGTAGTACGTCCACCGGTAAATGCTAACCAGTTTGAGATTAAATTGGCTTTATTACAAATGCTCCAAAATAGTGTTCAGTTCTACGGATTACCAAATGAGGATCCTAACTCACATATAGCCAATTTTCTTGAAATCTGTGATACATTCAAGATGAATTCGGTACCAGCAGATGCCATCAAGTTACGTCTATTTCCTTTCACATTGAAAGACAAGGCAAAAGCTTGGTTGAATTCATTACCACCAAACTCTATCACTACCTGGGAAGAACTAGCCCAAGCCTTCCTGTCAAAGTATTTCCCACTAGCAAAAACCGCTAGGCTTATCAAAGAAATAACCTCATTTACCCAGCATGAAAATGAGTCCCTATATGAGGCATGGGATCGCTATAAAGAGCTCCAACGAGTTTGCCCACACCATGGCCTTCCCCAAAATATATTGATTCAAACCTTCTACAATGGGGTGACATCTTCTACAAGAGGAACTATAGATGCCATGGCAGGAGGATCATTAATGAAGAAGACTACTAATGATGCAATTGAGCTACTAGAAGAGATGGCCAACAATAATAGCATATGGCCAACTGAAAGGGCTCAGGTAAGTCATTCTACTACTAGCAATGAGTCTTCATCTTCTTCAAAGAATTCAGTAAAGAAAGTGCATGAATTAGATCCTTTAACCATGATGCAAGCACAAATTTCTGCTTTGTCTTATAAAATTGATAACTTAAACATAAGTAAATCAACACCTCTTATTTGTGACAATTGCGGTCAAAATGGGCATGTGTCAAATGAATGTAATTATAAGCATCCGGGTATGGAGGAGCAAGTGAATTATGTCCAAGGACAAGTTCGTGGTCCGTACTCACATACTTATAATACTGAAAATCGTAATTATCATAATTCCTTTTGGAGAAATCATGATAATCAGGAAAGGGGCAATCAGGTTAGTCAATCTCAAGATAGGCTGGGACAACTGACTAATAAGCTTGATAAATTTCTAGAGGGATTCAACCAAAAGATGAGTTGTCAAGATGATAGTTTTAAATGGTTAGAGTCAAAGTTTGACAAGTTATTCAAAAATCATTCATCATCCATACATAATTTGGAGGTACAAGTAGGGCAGCTTGCAAGTGCCATTTCATCACGTGAAGTGGGAAATCTTCCTAGTAATATAGAAAAGAATCCTAGGGAGAATGTAAGTGCCATTGCCTTACGAAGTGGAAAAATAGTAGATAAAATAGTTCCTTCGGGTATTGATGCTAATGTTTTGAATAATGCAACTATGGAGCCGGTTGGTGAACCGAGCATTGAAGTAAATAGTGCAGGATCAAGAAAACAAGAAAAAGGAAAGGACAAGGAGAAGGACAATGTTAAAGTTTATCAGTCTAAACCACCTTTTCCGCAAAGGCTCAAGAAATAGGAGCAAGATAAGCAGTTCTTAAATTTTATTGATAAACTGAAAAATTTGCATATCAACATGTCGCTCATGGAAGCTATCACACAAATTCCAAACTACGGTAAGTTCCTTAAAGATTTGATCTCAAAGAAACGTAGTTGGGAAGATGTGTCGACAGTCACTCTAACTGAGGATTGTAGCTCCATAATCTCAAGTAAGTTACCTACTAAACTCAAAGATCCAAGGAGTTTCACTATACCATGCAAATTAGGTAAAGTAGATTTTCCTAGATGCCTTTGTGATTTAGGAGCAAGTATTAATTTGATGCCATTATCTCTCTTTAAAAAATTGGGATTAGAGGATGAAGTTAAGAGAACTAATATGGTTTTACAACTTGTAGACCAAACTATTAAAAGACCCTATGGTATCATTGAAGATGTACTTGTTAAGGTTGACAAATTTATTTTTCCAACTGATTTCGTCATACTTGACTTTGTTTATGATAAAAATTGCCCTCTTATTTTAGGAAGACCATTTATGAACACAGGGAGAGCATTAATTGATGTTTCAGAAGGAAAATTAGTCCTTAGGATAGGTGATGATGTCATTGAGTTTCATATAGATAAAGCTATGAAATATCCTATGGATGAGGGAAATTGCATGAGAATTGACATAGTTGATGCATACATACAAGAAATATTTACCCTGGAAGGTAATGAAAAATTTGAAGAAGAAAATGTCAATATTGAAGAAGAGGAGTTTATAAATTTAAGACCTGAAATGTTACTTAGGGAGCATGAACCATTACCACCATCAATTGAAGTTCCACCAATGGTAGACCTTAAAGAGTTACCAAGTCATTTGCGATATGCTTTCTTAGGTAAAGATCACACACTTCCTATAATTATTTCTAACAAATTAACTGTAGATCAAGAGAATGATTTATTAAAAATTGTTAGAAATAGGATTAAGAGTATAGGATGGCAAATTTCTGACCTTAAGGGGATAAGTCCAAATCGAGTCATTGTGAATACTCAAATTTTGAGGCTCAAAAAGCCAGTTTTCCCGGCCGCGTCGGTGGCGGCCGCCCTTAAAGACGGCGGCTGCAGTCGCCTGTGAATATCCATTTTTTTTTAGGCTCAAAGAGCCAGTTTTCCCGGACTGCAAATAGTCCGGCTGGACCAAAGGCCATTCTGGAAGTTCATCGGAAGTGTGCCAATACAGTACTTGAAACGTCCGGAGAATTATGAGGATCGCGGAACTGGTCCCGGAATATTTTTTGGAGGTCCGGAACTCCCGAAAAAGCCTCCGGAACGAGAAAAAAAAAAGCACACGGGTCGATGTGCCCGCCCTCAGGGGTGGGCACGCCCGCCCCCATGGGGCAGGCATGCCCGCCCCCCCAGGGCGGGCATGCTCGCCCTCCAGGGCGGGCGTGTGGGGCGGGCATGCCTGCCCTCAAGGGCGGGCGTGTGGGGCGGGCATGCCCGCCACCAAGGGGCAGGCACGGAGGCGGGCACGCCCGCCCCCCTGAGGCGGGTACGCCCGCCCTCGAGGACAGGCACGGCCGCCCCCCTGAGGCGGGCACGCCCGCCCTCGAGGGCGGACAGGACCGCCCTCGGGTCTCATTTTTTCCTATAAAATTGGCCCCAGGGCCTCCGTTTTGACCCACTCAGTCTGTGTTGACGGACGCTCCTTCTCCCTCACGCTCTTTGCGATTCTTTACTGCTTTTTTGCATTTTTATTCAGCTTTATTATTTTCTTGTTTTGTTATTTGGTCATTTAAAATTAAATTAATTAATATTCCCTTAACGAGGAGCTTAACCTGGAGTTAAGAAGTGGCCGTCGATTAAATCAGGTACGTAAATTAAATTCTGCCTATTTAATTTTAGCACTTCATGCATGCTTCTCTTCTACTCCTAACAATTCTACAACTGCATAAATGCATTCATGTCATCAATTAGGCAAATAAATTGCCTCAATCAAATATGATTAAGTTTAAATACCCGGTTAATTAATAATCGTGGTATTAATGCTAAATCCGACAATATTGGCTAAAAAGCCTAGTTAATTAATAACTACGGTTTAATTGCCTTTATTTCGAACAGTCCGGCTTAAGTCCAATTAATCAATAATTGTGGCTAAAAAGCCTTAATCAATCACGTTTTGGCAATAAATTGCCTACAATTAAATCAACCACATTTTGGCAACAAATTGCCCACGGTTCAATCAATTTTTGGCAAACAAATTGCCTATAAATTAGATTAACCACCTTTTTAGCGACAAATCGCTTAAATCAGAAGCTCTGGCAAAATGCCTTAGAATTAATCAATCTTTTGGCTAAAAGCCTTCAAACAATCATTTTGGCGACAATCGCCTAAATCACATCAACTTTGGGCAAAAATTGCCTAAATCAATTCATTTTGGCTAAAAGCCTTAAACCAGTCATTTTGGCGACAAACGCCCTAATAATCACTTTTGGCAAACAATTGCCTAAATCTTTTGGCTAAACGCCTTCCAATACCAACTTTTGGCACAAATGCCTTAATCACTTTGGCGACAAATCGCCTAACCAATTTTTGGCAATAAATTGCCTAAATCACATCAATTTTTGGCAACAATTGCCTAAATAAATCTTTTTGGCTAAAAGCCATTAAAATCAACATTTTTGGCATCAAATGCCTAAAAATCAATTTTCAGGCAGAATGCCTAAACAAAATGCACAAAGCATACACACACTCATGCATAAAGCATACCCATTCAAAGCCCTTCAAAGAAGGCTTATCGAACTACGTTGACTTTGATCTTCCATTTAAACGGAAGTACATAGGCACGTTTGGGATTTAACCCCGAGCGGCAAGTCGAAATCACATAAACATTTTCAGTGGTCCAATTACATCATTTTACCCTGCAAAGCATTCATCCATAGGTTAGTTCATCAGCATGACATAGTCTCGGGATCCACCTCGGGTGCGTAGATCATGCCTTAAACATTGGGTTAGTTAATCTAGCAATTAGGTTAATTAAAATTGGAGTCACTTAGGGTTTTTTCCTAGTTTACCCTAAAATAATTAAACAAGGTGGCGACTCATACATTTACGTGCATTTCTGCCCTTAGTCACATGCATTCATATGCCCATGATATTTGGGGGAGGGGTTCACAGTTTGGCGACTCTGCTGGGGAATTATGTAATCGTTTTACATAAAGTGGACTACAATTGTTGTGTAAACTAACCTGCCCTTCTTTAGGGTATTATTTTACTATGCTTTGTTCTGCAGGGTACCCTAGCAAGGATTAAGTATTCTTTCTTTAAGAATGCTTAATAAGGAAAGTTTGGACCTAATTGAAATTTACTTTAAATAATTTAAATTTGTTGATTTATTTGCACGATTGAGAACTTTTTTCTCCATTGCATAAAAAAATGAATTTCAAATGAATTTCTTCTCTCTCTGTTCAAACTTCTGAGTCTGGATAACAAGTAGCGCTGATCGGCAGGTCTCTTTGATTATGTCGACGGACAGCCAAAGCGTCCTCCCTGTTACCGCAAACCATCCCTAATCCTTTTGGGGAAGGCCCATGAGTATGCGTACTGTCGGACCCACGTGAAACTCCTTGTTTCACATGTGGTTAGGTATATCCATGCTCAAGGTTCAAGGGTCCCTTTATAAGCCTATTCTCTATTTGCGTCATAGCCTATAGAACCTATCCCTTAGGACTGTATGCACCCAATGATGCTGAATCATTCCATTAAAATGAATTATGTTGTGATGTTGTGCGCATTCACGCATTCATCCCATACTTCACAAAAAAAAAAACATTCCATTTTCAAAGCTGGAAAATTACATTTTGGTCCCTGAGACCTAGAAAATTACATTTTGGCCACAGAGGCCCAAAAATTCTCAATTTGGCCCCAAAAGGCCCAAAAATTCTCAATTTGGCTACAATGGCCCAGAAATTCACATTTTGGCCCCTAAGGCCCAAAAATTTCCAATTTGGCCACAGAGGCCCAAAAATTTCCAATTTGGCCACAGAGGCCCAAAAATTCTCAATTTGGCCCCAGAGGCCCAAGAATACCCATTTTGGCCCCAGAGGCCCAAAAATTACCCATTTTGGCCCTAGAGGCCCAAAAATTTTCAATTTGGCCACAGAGGCCCAAGAATACCCATTTTGGCCCCAGAGGCCCAAAAATTTCCAATTTAGCCACAGAGGCCCAAAATTTTTAATTTGGCCATAAAGGCCCAAAAATTCTCAATTTGGCCCTTAAGGCCCAGAAGTTCACAATTTGGCCCCTAAGGCCCAGAAGTTCACAATTTGGCCACTAAGGCCCAAAAGTTCACATCTTGGCCCCAAAGGCCCAAAAATTTCCAATTTGGCCCCAAAGGCTCAAAAACTCACATGTTGGCCTCAAAGGCCCAAAAATTCACATGTTGGCCTCAAAGGCCCAAAAATTCACATTTTGGCCCCTAAGGCCCAAAAAAAAAATTCTTTGAGAACTTAGGGCCTTTCAAAAAGTCGAGGTGTCCAGCCCTAAGCACTCTACCTTACATATCACATCCCATTGGGTTCTATCCTAGGTGTCTTAGCATACCCTACCACACAGGGTCAAACCGCCCCATCTCACAGGGTCAAGTCCAAATACCTTACCCATACACTACCCTACCGCACACTACCTCACATACCCTATGAAAACGCCTCATATAGGATAGTCTAATCGTTTTTACTATGTCCTTTTACAGGTACCCCTCCAAAGACCACCTGTACCCGAAACACCGACTGAGCTCTCACCTACAACTCCAACAACCCTACCTGCATCAATGGCATCACTTGCTGACATTCGAAACCTCATTGAACAACTGGAGGCCAGAATGGAGGCCAGAATGAATGAGGCATTGGCTGCCCAAAGGACTGCCTTAATAGCTGAACTAGGTGGTGGTAATGGAAACGGGGCTTCCGCTGGGGGAAGTGGACCTGCTACCTCCAATCAGGGTCCTGCTGCTAAACCAACAAACCCGGCCCTTAACCTGGAAGACATGCCCCCTAGAACTGCTTCTGAGCTGGAAGCTCAGAAAATGAGAGAGAAACTAGAACTCCTGGAAAGGTCTATTACTGCTCTTAAGACACACAAGGAAGTGGTCGACATGGACTCCTTGTCCTTGTTCCCCGAAGCAAGACTGCCTACAAAATTCAAAATGCCCAATATGGACAAGTTTGATGGAACCACTTGTCCCAAAACGCACCTGAAAATGTATGTGGGTGCCCTCAACCCGTTCGGACTGAATAGCGAGCTCCTTGCTCAGTTGTTTCAGTAATCTTTGACTGGTGCTGCATAAGATGGTTTGTAAGCTTGGATCGTTCCAAAATGAAGAATTGGGAGGACATATGCAATGCTTTCAACACGCAGTACCATTATAATATCGAAGTGGATGTTACCCGGAGGGAGCTGGAAACCACTAAACAAAAGAACACTGAGTCTTTCTCCTCGTTCCTTTCGAGGTGGAGAGCCAAAGCTGCTCAAATGATTAACCGACCCTCTGAATAGGAACAAGCTGACATAATAATCAAGAATTTACTGCCTGTCTACCAGTCACAGTTTCAAACACAGTACTTGCCTACGTTCCAATCGCTCATTGTGACTGCAACTAAGGTGGAAGACTTAATCCAGTTGGGTCAACTCAAAGAAGACTCATACAAGAAACAAAATCATGCTGGACTTTGAAAAACCGTCTACAAGACCTGGTTGACAATGGGTCCATCATCCCCAAGAGCATGCTAAACATCAACCAATCCCTTGCCTAACCATGGGATTAATGCAAAAAAAAATTGCTGAACAAGAATCGTTCGATCCTTTCGAACTTTTCTTAGAAATGAATGAAGTTTGTGTCTGAGAAGGTTGAGATCAAGCCTCCAAAAGAACAAAGGAATTGTTCAAGACCAACAACATGTCTGATCGATTGAAGCATCGAGAAGAACAAAGTCACTACAGTCAATCCAATCCTAGTCCATCACAGTCCACCTAGAGTCTATCTTTTAGGGTCTCGTTTTTCTTTTCATTTTCATTTCCATTCAAGTTTTCATTTGTAAATCTAAGTGTCTTTTGTACACAAATTTTGTCTTATTAATAAAAAGGGATCAGTTTACGTTCCAATCATGTTTATACTCTTTCCCTATCCTTTCCTATGAAAGCACAAAAAAAAAATCGAAGAAAAATAATAAAAAAATTAAAAAAATGATGATAAAAAAGAGATAATAAAAATTGGCAAAGAAAAATGCATTCATCCTTTCATTTGCTCTGCATCAGTCAAAGCTGGGGGCATCCTAAGAAGCACCATCAAAGGGGAAGTTTTGAAGGGTAATCATGGAAAGGATCCAGCAAAGGGTACGCAAGACTTCAAACAGTACCGAGGCAAAGCCGATTGAAGGGGCTAGGGCCAGAATGGTTTCTCTGAAAACCCAGGAATGGAAGATGCTCCGACAGAGAGGTGTCTGAATTTTGAGCTTAAAAGCGACAGAATAAAGAAGTTATGTTTGGAATTAGGTTGGGTCTGCACGAAGTCACAATGCTATCCATACACTACTCAAGTCATCTCAGAATCAAGTTGCCTCGAAATTCTTCATGGAGAGGCTGCTTCTAAACAAGCAAAAGTAAAAACGGGACAAAAGGAACCCCTGGTCAAAAGGAAGCAAACAAGCAAAAGAAAAAATGGGTCAAAAGGAACTTCTGCACAAAAGAAAGAAATCAAGGACAAAGTTACAAGAAATCAAGTTGTCAAAAACGGGTCAACTGCAAGCTCTCCGTTAAATTCAAGCCCATCAAGGGTAGATGACAAATCACTTCAGCCATAAGGACAAAGACCAAGCGGCTGCTCACATTTTGAAAAAGCAAGTTAAAAGAAGCAGTCATTTCCACAAATTAGATGACAACAAACACCTTGAAAATCAAGTGCCAAGCATGGCACAAGTACAAGTGTCCTTATAAACAAGGATCATTTCTCAAAACAAGGAAAAGAGTCTCCTCAAAATTCCTTATGGAGAGGAGAACCATTGAGGAAATAAGTTTCAAATTCAGAGGAAGATAAAGTTCAAGAAAAGGAATCAAATTGACCTCAAGAAGTCAAACATGGCGAAGCCACAAACTCAAAGCATAAAAGCTTCTTCAACACTCAAGTCACTCAAGTTACCACCACCATGTGGGTATTCAAAACTCTTTGTGATGAATACAAGTCATATTTCAGTCAACCAGTGGTAAAACCACTACAACAACAAAGTCAGATTCGCCTAGGGTCATCATTATCATACGAGCTCGAGTTAATAAGTTGATTCAATATAATCAAAGCCGGGAAGGAATCCCGCGAAGAAATCAAGCCAGAAATGAATTCTGCATCAACATCAAGCCAGGAAGGAATCCCGCAAAGACATCAAGCTGGGAAGGAATCCCGCAAAGACATCAAGCCGGGAAGGAATCCCGCAAAGACATCAAGCCGGGAAAGAATCCCGCAAAGACATCAAGCCGGGAAGGAATCCCGCAAAGACATCAAGCCGGGAAGGAATCCCGAAAAGACATCAAGCCGGGAAGGAATCCCGAAAAGACATCAAGCCGGGAAAGAATCTCGTAAAGACATCCAGTCGGGAAGGAATCCCGCAAAGACATCAAGCCGAGAAGGAATCCCGCGAAGAAATCAAGGCAGCAATGAATTCTGCATCAACATCAAGTCGGGAAGGAATCCCGTAAAGACATCCAGTCGGGAATGAATCCCGTAAAGACAGCAAGCCGGGAAGAAATCCCGCGAAGAAAATTAAGGCAGCAATGAATTCTGCATCAACATCAAGTCGGGAAGGAATCCTGCAAAGACATCCAGTCGGGAAGGAATCCCGCAAGGACATCCAGCCGGGAAGAAATCCCGCGAAGAAATCAAGTCAGAAATGAATCCTGTATTAATATCAAGTCGGGAAGGAATCCCAAAGAAATGAAACCGGAAATGAATTCCACAATCAGCATTAAGTCGGAATTGAATTTTGCCCCAACAGCAAGTCGGAAATAAATTCCGCACCAAGACGGAAAGGAATTCCGCACTAACATCAAGTCAGAGATGAATTCCGCACCAGCTGAGCACGAAGTTCGCATCCCGGAAGGAACTACGAAAGACCTGATTCTCTCCATCCCCCGAAGAGCTCTTGGAGATACGTAGGCAGCCACAAAGGCGCGGTCAAAAACATAAGTCTGCATCATAAAAAGCATTTTCTCTTTGCCAATAAAAAAATGTAATAATAAAAATAATAAAAAAAAGAGAAGAAAAGAAAAATAAAAGCTGGAGTTGAAAACCCGAAAGGGCGGCTTCAGGCAAGAATTGAGCCTGCTAGGCTGAAAACCCGAAAGGGCGGTCTAGGCAAAAGTTAGGGCAAAGAGCCTGCTAGAGTTGAAAACCCGAAAGGGCGGCTATTAGGCAAAAGTTAAGGCAAAAAGAAAAAAAGTGCTTTCAAAGGTCTCCTTGGGAGTATATAAATCATTTTTTCAAGGAATCACTGAGTTCCTTCGAGTCAAAATTCACTACAAGAAAAATTTGAGTCTCTAAATCGAGTCTCCAGTGAGTCTCTAAAATCAAGTCTCCATCACCAGTGGTCACTCCACAACGAGTCACAAAACTCGAGTCATTCTCAAAAGTTCGTTTTGAAAGCGTCACTCTTTGAGTCATTCCTCGAAAAAAGAGAGAGAGGAAAATGTCAATTCAATCCCCGGGGTTTCCAAAACAACCCTAAAAATGTCAAACATAATCGTTGAGAGGTAATGTCAAACATAATCATTGAGAGGTAATTCTTTAATACCTCGTCTCCACTCGGACCATCGTTTCTTCGATCGTTTCAGACGAGCGATGTCATCCACATTGTCCATTTCCTCGAGTCATATAAGTGGCCTTGTTCTCTTTGATTCCTCAATCGATTGGACAAGTACAAAACCAATGTTTTGAAGTATTCCATGGTCAGCACCATTCTGGGGACAAGAAGTGATAAGAACCTTCACCATTCTCCCATCATAGAAGTAATCACGGAATTTTTAGTCTTTCATTAAGAAGAAATTCTATTTCGGCTGATAAGGGCATCAATTCTCTCAAGCAGGGGGCAAAATCCTCCAAGTCGGATTCAGGGGCAAATGTTATAAAAAAAATACACAACCCAGGGTGAAACCCAACCATCGTCAATCCCTTTTACACAAACCCAGGGTAGAACCACGTTAATAGTTAACCTTTTTCTTCCATAAAACCTAGGGTGAAACCCCGACCAATAACCAACCATTTTTCATCTAAAACCAAGCCATTTGATCATTTCGACTTTAGGTGGACCCTTGGTTCTCAAAGAAAAAAAACAAAAATAAAAAAAATCTCTTTTCAAGCCCGCATTAAGAGGCAAAACATCTTTTCAAGTCCTCTAAGAGGCAAAATCTCTTTTCAAGCCCTCATTAAGAGGCAAAACATCTTTTCAAGCCCTCATTAAGAGGCAAAATCTCTTTTCAAGCCCTCATTAAGAGGCAAAACATCTTTTCAAATCCTCTAAGAGGCAAAATCTTTTTTTTAAGCCCTCATTAAGAGGCAAAACATCTTTTCAAGTCCTCTAAGAGGCAAAATCTCTTTTCAAGCCCTCATTAAGAGGCAAAACATCTTTTCAAGTCCTCTAAGAGGCAAAACTTCTTTTTAAGTCCTCAAAGAGGAAAAAAAACATCTTTAAGTTACAAACATAAATCCATTCATTTGATCATTTCATTTCAAAGAAAAAAACCACGGCGGGGTTTCCTCCTCCGCCCATCCTCAAAATTTGCTCCTTCAGACAGCCACTGGCTCTCATAAATCATTTTTTATGATAGCCAGTAGGGGGCAACTGTGAATACTCAAATTTTGAGGCTCAAAAAGCCAGTTTTCCCGGCCGCGTCGGTGGCGGCCGCCCTTAAAGACGGCGGCTGCAGTTGCCTGTGAATATCCATTTTCTTTGAGGCTCAAAGAGCCAGTTTTCCCGGACTACAAACAGTTCGGCCAGACCAAAGGCCATTCTGGAAGTTCATCGGAAGTGTGCCAATACGGTACTTGAAACGTCCGGAAAATTATGAGAATCGCGGAACTGGTCCTGGAATATTTTTTGGAGGTCCGGAACTCCCGAAAAAGCCTCCGGAACGAGAAAAAAAAAAGCACACGGGTCGATGTGCCCGCCCTCAGGGGTGGGCACGCCCGCCCCCATGGGCCAGGCATGCCTGCCCCCCCAGGGCGGGCCAGCCCACCCTCAAGGGAGGTCCAGCCGGCCCTCAAGGGCGGGCACGCCCCCTTCAAGGGCGGTCTAGAGGGCGGGCATGCCCCCCCTCCAGGGCGGGTGTGTGGGGCGGGCACGCCCGCCCTCAAGGGGCAGCACGCCCGCCCTCAAGGGCGGGCATGCCCGCCACCAAGGGGCAGGCACGCCCGCCTCCCTGAGGCGGGGGTAGGCACGCCCGCCCCCCTGAGGCGGGTACGCCCGCCCTCGAGGGCGGGCAGGACCGCCCTCGGGTCTCGTTTTTTCCTATAAAATTGGCCCCGGGGCCTCCGTTTTGACCCACTCAGTCTGTGTTGACGGACGCTCCTTCTCCCTCACGCTCTTTGCGATTCTTTACTGCTTTTTTGCATTTTTATTCAGCTTTATTATTTTCTTATTTTGTTATTTGGTCATTTAAAATTAAATTAATTAATATTCCCGTAACGAGGAGCTTAACCTGGAGTTAAGAAGTGGCCGTCGATTAAATCAGGTACGTAAATTAAATTCTGCCTATTTAATTTTAGCACTTCATGCATGCTTCTCTTCTACTCCTAACAATTCTACAACTGCATAAATGCATTCATGTCATCAATTAGGCAAATAAATTGCCTCAATCAAATATGATTAAGCTTAAATACCCGGTTAATTAATAATCGTGGTATTAATGCTAAATCCGACAATATTGGCTAAAAAGCCTAGTTAATTAATAACTACGGTTTAATTACCTTTATTTCGAACAGTCCGGCTTAAGTCCAATTAATCAATAATTGTGGCTAAAAAGCCTTAATCAATCACGTTTTGGCAATAAATTGCCTACAATTAAATCAACCACATTTTGGCAACAAATTGCCCACGGTTCAATCAATTTTTGGCAAACAAATTGCCTATAAATTAGATTAACAACCTTTTGAGCGACAAATCGCTTAAATCAGAAGCTCTGGCAAAATGCCTTAGAATTAATCAATCTTTTGGCTAAAAGCCTTCAAACAATCATTTTGGCGACAAATCCCTAAATCACATCAACTTTGGGCAAAAATTGCCTAAATCAATTCATTTTGGCTAAAAGCCTTAAACCAGTCATTTTGGCGACAAACGCCCTAATAATCACTTTTGGCAAACAATTGCCTAAATCTTTTGGCTAAACGCCTTCCAATACCAACTTTTGGCACAAATGCCTTAATCACTTTGGCGACAAATCGCCTAACCAATTTTTGGCAATAAATTGCCTAAATCACATCAATTTTTGGCAACAATTGCCTAAATAAATCTTTTTGGCTAAAAGCCATTAAAATCAACATTTTTGGCATCAAATGCCTAAAAATCAATTTTCAGGCAGAATGCCTAAACAAAATGCAGAAAGCATACACACACTCATGCATAAAGCATACCCATTCAAAGCCCTTCAAAGAAGGCCTATCGAACTACGTTGACTTTGATCTTCCATTCAAACGGAAGTACGTAGGCACGTTTGGGATTTAACGCCGAGCGGCAAGTCGAAATCACATAAACATTTTCAGTGGTCCAATTACATCATTTTACCCTACAAAGCATTCATCCATAGGTTAGTTCATCAGCATGACATAGTCTCGGGATCCACCTCGGGTGCGTAGATCATGCCTTAAACATTGGGTTAGTTAATCTAGCAATTAGGTTAATTAAAATTGGAGTCACTTAGGGTTTTTTCCTAGTTTACCCTAAAATAATTAAACAAGGTGGCGACTCATACATTCACGTGCATTTCTGCCCTTAGTCACATGCATTCATATGCCCATGATATTTGGGGGAGGGGTTCACAGTCATGCATTACATCAATCTTGAGGATGGACATATACCTAAGGTAGAAAGACAAAGGAGACTTAATCCTAATACGAAAGAAGTAGTGAAGAAAGAAATTATCAAGTTACTAGATGCAGCAATAATATACCCAATTTCGGATAGCCAATGGGTTAGTCCAATTCAATGTGTGCCTAAAAAGGGAGGAATGACTGTAGTAAAAAATGAAAATGGTGAACTAATTCCTACTAGGACCACTACAGGTTGGAGGGTATGTATTGATTATAGAAAACTTAATTCAGCCACCAGAAAAGATCATTTTCCATTACCATTCATAGTTCAAATGTTAGAAAGAATTGCTGGTCATGCTTTCTATTGTTTTCTTGATGGATATTCGGGATATTTTCAGATTTATATCTTTCCGAATGACCAAGAGAAAACCACATTTACTTGTCCATTTGGTACATTTGCATATAGACGCATGCCTTTTGGATTATGCAATGCACCTGCAACATTTCAACGTTGCATGACCGCGATTTTTAATGACTACATAGAAGAAATTATGGATGTCTTTATGGATGACTTTTCTGTGTATGGTGATTCATTTGAAGGTTGTTTGAAAAATCTAGATCTAGTATTATCAAGATGTGAAAGTGCTAACTTGGTTTTGAATTGGGAGAAATGCCACTTTATGGTTGATAAGGGCATTGTTTTAGGGCACAAAATAAGTAAGGAAGGAATCAAGACAGATAGGGCAAAGATGGAAGCTATAGAAAAATTACCTCCTCCTACTACGGTTAAAGGTATAAGATCTTTTCTAGGCCATGCAGGATTTTATAGAAGATTTATAAAAAATTTTTCTATCATTGCTAAACCTCTAACTAACTTACTTGCTAAAGATGCATCTTTTGATTTTTTTTCCAGAATGTATGGAAGCTTTTAAAACTTTAAAGAAGGCATTAGTAAGTGCGCCTATTATAGCAAAACCCAATTGGGGATTACCGTTTGAAATAATGTGTGATGCTAGTGATGTTGCTGTTGGTTGTGTATTAGGCCAAAGACAAGAGAAAAAGTTGCATGTGATATACTATGCTAGTCATGTTCTAACTAGTACTCAAATGAACTATACAACTACTGAGAAGGAAATGTTGGCTGTAGTATATGCATGTGATAAGTTCAGATCATACTTGTTAGGAGCAAAAGTCATAATCTATACTGATCATTCTGCATTCAAATACCTGTTTGCTAAAAAAGATGCAAAACCACGTCTTATTCGATGGGTATTATTATTGCAAGAATTTGACATTGAAATTAGAGACAAAAAGGGTTCTGAAAATTTAGTTGCAGATCATTTATCACGTCTGGAAAATGAAGAAGGACCAATAGGAGAAACTACAATTATAAATGAAAGTTTTCCAGATGAGAATTTAATGTAAGTACAACATGTTCACACACCTTGGTATGCTGACATTGCAAATTTTCTAGCTTCTAACATCATACCTCCAGATATGACTCATGCACGAAAGAAGAAGTTCTATGCAGATGCTAAAAATTTCTTATGGGATGAACCATTCTTGTTTAAGATATGTATGGACGGTATGATTAGAAGATGTGTAGGGGAAACAGAAATACAAGATATACTTATGCATTGTCACTCTAGTCCATATGGAGGGCATCATGGAGCAAATAGAACTGCTTCAAAGGTTTTGGAAAGTGGTTTTTATTGGCCCACTCTATTCCACAATGCTCGTATATTTGTCTCTCATTGTGACAGTGTCAACGGGTTGGCAACATAAGTCGAAAAGATGAAATGCCTTTATCCAACATACTCGAGGTAGAGATATTCGATGTATGGGGAATCGACTTCATGGGACCATTCCCTATTTCACAGGGTAAAAGTTATATCTTAGTAGCTATTGACTATGTTTCCAAGTGGGTGGAAGCACAAGCTTGTGTCACAAACAACGCCAATACAGTGGTCAAATTCCTAAAAGCATTATTTACCAGATTTGGGGTCCCAAGAGCAATCATAAGTGATGGAGGTACGCACTTTTTAAATAGATCATTTGAAAACCTTTTGAGGAAATATGGAGTACATCACAAGGTATCTACCCCATATCATCCACAAACTAGTGGTCAAGTGGAAATTTCAAACCGCGAGCTTAAGTGGATTTTAAAAAAAACTGTCAATTCATCACGAAAGGATTGGTCACTTAAACTCGATGATGCACTCTGGGCCTATAGAACGGCATTTAAGACACCAATTGGGATGTCTCCATACCGTTTAATTTATGGTAAGGCATGTCACCTACCCATAGAATTGGAATATAAAGCATATTGGGCAATAAAGTCTTTAAATTTTGATTTAAGCAAGGCTAGTTACAAAAGGAAACTTCAGTTAAATGAACTTGATGAGATCAGATTATTAGCATATGAAAATGCCAAGTTATACAAGGAAAGAACTAAGAAATGGCATGATAATCAAATTAGAATCAAATCATTTAAGGAAGGAGACCAAGTGTTATTATTCAATTCAAGACTACGCTTATTTCCTGGAAAATTGAAGTCCAGATGGAGTGGACCATTTGAGGTAACCAAAGTCGCAGAACATGGAGCATTAGAATTGAAGAATCTATCTAATGGTTCTACATTCATGGTAAATGGACAACGGTGTAAGCTTTATTTGGGTAATAGGATTGATGATCCATCGCAGGTAACATTTTGAATCGATTTCATAAGAATGTATAATTTCAATAACTACTTAATATACTTTGTTTATTATAATGTATTATTTGATTATTTGTTTTAATCAGTTTCAAAAAAAAAAAAAAGAAAAAAAAAAAGGGAACCCATCAAAAATCAAGTGTGCTGGGAATTCTATTTTGCAGGAAACCAAACTCGCGAGCGTGAACGAAGAAGGTGCAAGCGCGAACATTGCAAAAAAGAGACAGAAACTTTTTTACAAAACTCGTGAGCGCGACATCTATCTGCGCGAGCGCGAATTCTCCACAAGGGAAGTCAGAAGCTTCAAGATCCCCATTCGCGATCGCGACAAATATCTGCGCGAGCGCGAGTTTTTGCAAAACAAGTCAGAAACAAGGAGATACACTCTCGCGATCGCGATAATACCAAACAAGGGCGCGATTAGGACACAATGGAGGACAGAGGCAAGAGAAGAACCATTCGTGAGCGCGAAGTTGCAAACACGATCGCGACTCCAGAAAAATTCCTGGCGCGATTCCACAAATTTTTGGCGCAACTTCCTAACGGTCAAAAATTCTCAACTGCCTTCTCACATTCCAATCAATTCTTCTCCTTCCCAAGGCATTCAAACCTGCAAAAACTGCAAATACCCTTTCAAATCCAATCAAAACTCTTCCTTTTCAACTTCCCCATTAACTACTCAACCCTATCCTTCCCTAAATTCCTCTATATAAGAAATTCAATTCCCTTCTTTACAAACCCCCAAACTCTGTCACTACAAAACCAATTCCCAGCAACCCTCTTTTCTGAGTATCTTGAATGACAATATCTCCATCCACACTCACACCATGCCATTCAAACAAAAAGCCAAGAAGAACAAGGAAGGATCTTCCTCCTCTGCACCAGCACGAAAGGATTTGGCCACCGGATATAAGGCTCCTTTCCCCATATATACTATGGAGGAAGGGGAACGCTATACACGTCTTGCCAAGTGCACTTTCACAAGTGTGTATCTTCTTGACCAACCCTTTTTACAGACTATTGGCATTTTAGAGAAAGTGCAGGAATATTTGAAAACTCTAAATTTTGAAATATTTAGTCAATTACAAATCCCTGAAAATGCTAAATTAAGTTTAGAGTTATTGACTACTATTGATTGGGTGGATGATAATGAAATGGCCATCAAATTTAGAGTGGATGGAGAAGAATTAACTGTGGGATATGGTAAAATGCATGAATGGTTAGGATTCCCCAAAAGTGGATGTGCTCCTAAACTGAAAGGATGGAATGCATCTTCCGTTTGGGAAATACTAACGGGGCAATCAACTTTTACTACCCGAAATGCTGGAAATAAATGGATAAAAGATGAGAGTATTTTATACCTGCAGAAGTATTTGTGTTATGCCTTGTTTGGACGGGTGGAAGCATCCAAAGTCCAAACAAGAGACTTGTTTGTGTTGGACTGTATTTTGCAGGGAAAACGAGTGGACGTTGCAGGAATAATACTTGATACAATATACAACGCCTCTCGTCATCAAGGCAAAGTTACTTTAGGAGTGGGTAGTTTGGCACCTATCTTGGCATATGTTGCTCGAATGCCTATTCCACCATATCAGCCCCAACCTACAGACACTTTTAGGTATATGGATGGCACATTCTTGAAAAAGACAGGTTTGGTTGAAGAAGTAAAAACTGGCAGCACAGTTCTTTATCGTTGGAAGCCATGGGAAACAAGAGTCGGGCAAAGCGATCGTAATGAAGGAACCTCTGATGCACAAAGACAGCGGAAAGGCAAAGCGCCAGTTACATCATCGTCTCATGTGGAAGAAGAAGAAGATGAAGTAGCCGGATGGAAGCAAGTATTGGGTAAAGTGGAAGCTTTACAGCAATCGCAGGAAACCTTGTAAGTTACTGTTCTTGACATGGGACAAAAAACTGCATACAATCCAGAAAAACCACGAACGGATGGAACGGAAGTGGATGAAATATTTCCACCATCAAAATATCGAATTCACTCCATCACCTCCAGGTTCTCCAGAGGCCTAAGGTTTTTTCTGTCCCTTTTTAGTTTTCTTTTTATTTTTTCAGTATTGTTTGAGTGTTCTTGCATGCGTTGTGTTTTCTTTATCCCACAATGAGGACATTGTGTCTTTTAAATGTGGGGGAGACTTACATTTCATTATCTTTTATTATCTCAAAAAAAAAAAAAAAAGTGTGACAATTAAAAAAGTCAACTTCCTTGCCTTAGTTCAATGTTTTAGTCTCTACATGTTGATTTGTTTGTATTTTGCTTGTTGAAATAGAAGTCTTAAATAATATACCATGATTAGAGAGATTGAATGCTTATATGAACTTAAGTATTGATATTTTACATATGACATTTTAAACTTTTCAAATAGCACAATTTAATCTTTAGTTAATTATCTAGACATTATCTTCTGTTTTAGAAAAGCTTGAATCCTGCCTTGAATGAAGAATAGGAAGCAAATAAAATTAAATACTTGTATGTTTCAAGTCAATAAAGGATGAAGGTATGTTCAAGAGAGAAAAATATACGATAGGGGAATAACGGAAAATCTGTTTTAAAAATAAAAGTGGTATGGAGCATAAAATGCAACCACTTATCATTTACATTCCCACATACCTAAAAGAAAAATGATAAGCAAAAGAAAAATGTGGTATGGAGCATAAAATGCAACCACAAAAGTTAAAAAAAAAAAAATAAAGTGGTATGGAGCATAAAATGCAACCACTTAGTGAGATAGAAATAAGACTACCTAAAAATGCCTTGAGATAAGAAACAATACATGTATGCTATCTAAAGTACTTCCTATTCTTTGCATTCTAAGGATGGAGGATTGCCTATCTCATTTCTTAAAATGGCTAGATTTCTTATACTTTAGATTTTTGTTTGCTATGTTTGAAATTTTTACATGTCATATTCATTTACACTACTTGGTTCATAAAACACATAAATCTCTTATCTTTGGTAAATTACTTAAGAAGTCTAAATCAACGAATAAAAACAAACATGATCAACATGAAGTTCAAAAAGAAGGATAAAAATTTTGCTTAGGGACAAGCAAAGAGCTAAGTGTGGGGGAATTGATAGCCTCGCAAAGCGGGCAAATCTAGTTATGTTATTTTGATATAAATTGCATGAATGCATGATTGTTTTTGTACATTTTACGTTTGTTCGTGTTGTTTTGTTTCAAAGTGAATTGCAGGAACAAAGTTGGAGCAAAGACTTGTTCTATACAAAAATAGGGCCAAAACAAGTTAAAAAGATAAGAGAATTCCTTGATCTAGCCCTCGCACCGCGAGGCAAGTCGCAACAAAGAAAAACGCCCACGTCACGAGCGCTACCAGAAGTCGCGCGCGCAACCCACACCTAGAAAAAGCAAGTCGCGAGCGCGACATCCACCTACGCGGGTGCGATAAGCAGATGCGACAGTTAGAAACAATTGGAGCAAAAGTCGCGAGCACGCCGTCCATCTGCACGGGCGCGAGAATCACTTTTGAGAGGCAGAAGGTTTGCCAGCGAAAGTCGCGAGCGCGACTTCAAGATGCGCGAGCGCAAAAAGAACTTCTAAAAGGCAGAAGCATTTGGAGAAGAAGTCGCGAGAGCGACCTTTACAAGCGCGAGCGCGAGTCGAGATTTCCAGGAGACGTGATTGCTGCCTTTTCATCAGAGAATCATATCTTTCCATGCAAGGGTCGGACTCCTCCCAAGAGAAGTCACCTCAAGCACCTCTTGGCCAACCAATCACTACCAACACCACCATCACTCTCCTCCTTTATAAATAGCAATCAAAGTGAAGCAAGAAAAACAGACAGACAGATACAAAATTAATTCTTATTCAGAGTTAGATTCACAAAAACACTTAGATTGTATTAGGAGAAGTGTGTTAGTAGTACTTAGAGCAAGATTGACGAAAGTCACTTGTTATTGATTGTGCCAAGAACACCAAGAAGTTCCTCGAGGTGTGACGCCCTCCGGAGGCTTGAGTTAGATTCATTCTTTCTCTTGTTTTATAGACTTATTGTATGTTGTTCTTCATAACTCTTCTATGCAAAGCAACAATATTTAATTGGTAGTATTCAATAAAAATTCTTTAAGTTATCTTTTGGTCTTTGTTTAATCAAAGTTACTAGATTATATTTTCAGAAGGAAATAGTTTAGTAAAGATCAAAGAGATTTAATTCATTGAATTGAATTTGCATATGAATATTTCACTTATTTCTGTTGAAGTTAAAACTGTCTTATTGAAATAATCAAAGAATAAGAATTAGGTTTAATATTCAACAAGATAGGGATTTTATTATATGTAGAAATACATATAATAGAAAGTATAATTCTATACTGAAAAGTTGAATTATATTATACCATATGTAATTAAAGAATTCTTTATTGTATATTACAAGCTTTTGAATAGAAAAGAGAAAACCCTGTGCATGATTAATTATTCTAAGTATTTTACTACACACTTGTCTTTATGATTAATTATTCTAAGTATTTAACTACAAACTTATCTTTTAATTTAGTTAAACATTATCCTTAGCATAAATAGAAATCAATCACTTTTGTATTTATTTCTGTAAACACATCATTAAGAATAAAGTAGCAAGTGGACTCAACCCGTTCTTCGTGGGATCGATCTTTTATTACTACGTTGCGATCCGTATACTTGCGGGAACTCAAAAGTTTGACTCATGAAGGGTTTTCATAAGTTAATGACCTTAGGTTATGAATTCACAAAACAAACCATAAAACTTAATGATTTAATTCATGTTTGATTGCGCTATTGGAAGATAAGTAATTAGACCGGATTAGAATAGCTAACAATACATCGGGAGAGCTTGTTAGTGATTTTAGGGTTTTTTCCCCTACTTGAACAATTAAAATTGATTAACAAACTAATAAAATAAATTGGATAGAATTAACTGAAATCAAAATCCCTAGTAGTTTTAAATCCTTGATTTCTTTTCATCTAAATATTATTGCTTGATTTCTTTCTGTTTATTTTAGAATTTACTTTTCTTATAATAAATCTCTCTTATTGTCATTTAAATAATAATAGGTTAACATAATTTTGGTACTCGATATACAATCCCTGTGGATACGATGCTCTTTCACTCTATATTACTTGTTGCGATTTCGTACACTTGCGAAAATCACTGTCAATTCAATATATCAGCAGATTCATATCAAAGTTGTCTATAGTATCTGATCCAATCTTTAAGCTTTTAAAGAAAGATCATCTAGTAAAGTGGAACAATCACTGCTAGAGAGCTTTTGACAAAATTAAGGAATATTTGTCAAGTCCCCCAGTTTTGTGCCCACAAAAGCCAGGGAAACCCTTAATTCTATACTTGACAGTGGAAGATGCTAGGATTGGAGTCATGTTAGCACAAGCTGATGAAACTAGTGTTGAGAAGGCAGTGTATTATTTGAGTAAAAAGCTTCTTCCAAATTAACAGAAATATAACTTGATTGAAAGAACTTGCTTAGCAATAGTATGGGCTACTAGAAAAACTTCAACACTATTCTCAGTCTTATAAAGTGATAGCAGTATCAAGAATGGATACGGTCAGATATTTCTATGGAACACCAGCATTAGTGGGGAAAACTAGCCAGATGGCTAATCCTACTATCAGAATTTGATATCGAATATGCCATGAAGAAAACCGTCAAAGGACGAGCAGTTGCAGATTTTCTAGCTGCACATTGTGTTGAAGACAATGAATAGTGGGAAATTGATTTTCCCGATGAACTTTTGATTTTGATAGAAAAGAAAGGATGGAAGCTTTACTTTGATGGTTCAGCTCATAGTAAAGGAGTCAGAGTAGGCATTTTACTAGAATCTCCATAACGAGAGGTTATCCCGATATTGAAGAGGTTATAATTTGCAATCATGAATAACATGGCAGAATATGAAGCATGCCTATTTGGGCTAGAAGCTCTGATTGCGGTTAAAGCCGATAAAATTAAGGTTGTTGGTGATTAGCAACTGGTAATCGAGCAAGCGAACGGCAATTGGGAAGTTTAAGAGGATAGGCTAAAGCCTTACATTAACCATCTGGCATTGTTGTTCAAAACTTCAAAAAGGTAACCTTCACACATACAAGCAGACTAATCAACCAAGTAGCAGATGCTTAGGCTAACTTAGCATCAACTTGGGAAGCGATTTCAGTAATGCCTAAAAAGCCGTTTATGATGTTTCAAGTAGCATCCCATGTTATGAAGGCGAAAAGATTATGGACATTGAGGAGGAAGAGAAGCCATGGTTTTATGATGTCTTGCACTGGATGACTAAAAGGGTATATCCAGATTCAACTACCAGAGATGACTGAAGAGTTATACAACGTTTAGCGTTACAATTTGCAATCTTAGATAGTCAGTTGTACAAAAGAATGTCAGAAGGGATATTGTTAAAATGTGCATCGAAGAAAGAAGTTAAAGGGATTATGGAACAAATCCATGCAGGAGTTTACGGCACCCATATGAATGGAAAAGTGCTTGATAAAAAAATTCTCAGACAGGGTTTCTTTTGGTCGATAATGGAAAAGGATTATATTTCTTTTGTGAAAAGGTGCTTCGAATGTCAAATACACGAAGACCTAAGTCATATTCCTCATTCAGAATTACAATGGACTATTTCACCACCTACTTCTAATGGACACGAGTTTATAGTGGTTACAATGGACTATTTTTCAAGATGGGTTGAAGCAGAATCATTTAAGAACATAGGTGCCAAGCAAATGACCAAATTTATTGAAAAGAACCTGATCTGTAGATATGGAATTCCCCATCATGTTGTGATAGACAATGAAGTTCAATTTCAAAGAGAAGTAAAAATGATGCTAGAGAAATTCAAAATCGAACACCACAAGTCTTCACCTTACAGACTTTAAGCTAATGGGCAGTGGAAGCCGCAAACAAAAACATCAAGAAGATATTGAGGAAAATGGCAGAAAATCATCGTGATTGGGCAAGCCAGCTACAATATGGTTTGTGGGGATACCGGACCACAGCCAAATCTGCGAATGGGGCAACCCCTTATTCTCTAGTCTATAGGATGGAAGTTGTACTACCAACTGCGATTGAAGTGCAGTCCTTGTGAATAAGGATGGAATCTAAGATTCCAGAATATCAATGAGCAAAAAATCATTGTCAAAAATTAGCACTGCTAGGTGAAAAAAAGGCTTAATGCCAGATTCATGGATCAGTTATATGAGAGGAGGATAGCTAAGCACTTTAATAAGAGAGTTCATCCAAAACTACTTAGAGTAGGGGATTTGGTTCTGAAACAGATGTGGCCGAACACTCATGATCCGAGGGGAAAGTTCAAGCCTAACTGGGAGAGCCCATTCTTGATTATGAAGATGTTTTCCAAAGGTGCAGTGAAGCTATCAGACATGGAAGGCAATGAGTTTACTGAACCAACGAATATGTTAGCTTGAAGAAAATTTTATGTATAGCTTGAAACATTTATGGCAAAGCCCAATGAATAAATTCACCTTTTGTGTTCTTATTAACTTTAAAGCTTGTTATGATAAGTTTATGTTAATATGCAAATGTGGTGAATTTACCTTTATGAAATAGAATAACAGGAAATATATCAAACATTTTTAAAGCAAAAGTCATTTCATTCATAATAAGTGCATGCATTACATAAATTGCACATTGTTTAGTACATTTCATTAGAACTCAAGATAAAAGGATCTAAATTTTAGGTCCTAATAGAAATCTAGCTATCAACAAATCAGCCGACTCTGAATCAGCACCAACTTCGGAATAAGCCTATAGCCAAGTGTAGTACAAATTTAAGGAAGAGGTATCAGCCACATCAAAAATGAGTACAGTCGTGCGACTAGGCCAAGTAGAAATAAAGCGAGACAGGAATTGTTCTATAAGAAGGCCACCCTTGAACCACATGTAATCAGGGACAGCCTGATGATGACTGTACTGCCTAGCTATGCGGCTAGGATAATAAGCAAGTGCCATGGCAACCCACATAAGGGCACACAAAGCAAGTAAGAGGAAACTGTGACACGCTCTATATACCACCAGGGGCAAGTTCATCTGACTCCCTCGAAGGTAAGATCCTGAAAAATAACAATCCAGTCTTCCACAGTCTCGCCAATCAAACAACATTGATGATGGATAGAGACTCGTGGTCTATAATCGAACATCAAATGGTCCGGTGGTGAAGCCATCACTTATAGCTTTCCAAAAGCCCATAACTGCAAATGCATAAAAAAAACAAAACAATAAATAAGACAAAAAAAAGAAGAAGAAAAAAGAGAGAGCTCATTAAGTCAAAAACCCATGAGGGCGGATTAAGCAAAAGTTAGGGCAATAAATATATAAAAATAGATAATAATAATAATAATAAAAAGAAGGAAATCTCATTAAGTCAAACATTTGCAAGGGCGGCTTAAGCAAAAGTTAGAACATAAAAAAGAAAATAAAAAATGCATTTACCTACAGTAGAAGCAAACTCCCTATCAGACCGAGCACCGAGCTAGAGTCCCGAGCATGCTCTCCCAGCCAAGTAAATGTCCCTGCTAGAACAAGTGGAAAAGGGGTGTGTCGCCTAGCCATTTGCTTGACTATATGCACCAATGTAAGGCTGCCATAGCTATTAATGCCACTGAGTAGCAAGTACTGACTAAAAAGGCAGAAGTAGACAAGAGAAGGCCAGAATAGGCTAGTGCAGTCCATACTCATGGCACGATCGATAAACTATCGCAGGGGCACGACATCGGCTCCAAAGTCATAAGACAGCATCTCATAAGTCGAGAAATCAAAGACATGCAGAATTAGTGAAGCAGGGTCTATGTCCAGTCGGGGCACTATAGGAATTTCTTCAACCATGGATATCCTCCCAGAAATAATGCTGAATTCTTCAAATAATGGACAGAGCTCGAAGTCGTTATGCCGAAATAAGTTGCCCAACGGATCAAAGTGGTTGATCAACCACTGCAGCAACCCAGATTGAACCAAAATGTGACGGTAATAACATAGCCCATAGAGTTTGAATGGTGATAGTAAGTCCCAATCTTCATGGCTAAAACTGTGGAATAGTACTTCAAATGCAGGCACTAAGGTCTGATCCATGGAAAATGGGGAAGAAATGAGAAGTTTTGAGGAGTTTTGGGTGAAGGATTCGCTTGGAATGGGAAGAGACAACTTTTGTTGCATGTACAGTAATATGGGCTTTTATAGCAAAGAGGCAAAGGATAGGTTAACAACTGGCCGCCAGTGCAAAAGTAGTGGCGCACGCCACTAGCCAGCAGTCAAATGAAAAAAAAAATCCTTTTGTGTGGCTTTTCGCTTCTCAAAATTCAAAAATCAATGTAATTATCAGCTATAAAACACAAATGCTTGAAATATCACTCGGAAGCATACATGGAACATAGCCTTTGGCCTGTATGTATATGAAAATAAGCATTCTTTACAAGAAAATTCCTCAAGTCGGGTCCGAATACAAGAATGCAAAAATAAAGAGAAGAAAAGGGAAAAACAAGAAGAAATAAGATGGGACAACCGGCTCAAGACATGTTTGAGGCCATCTCTTCTGAGTCCTCGCTACCAGACTCCTTGGTCTCTTCAACGATCACCGGTTAGCGTCCAGCTTCATGGCCCGTATGCCCGCCACATTGCATCCCTCAGCACAAACCAGTAGGAGGCACCATGTCAACTCTTTGCATACATTCGGTTTGTAACAGCCGACCCCCTCCAAGCAACAATAATGTCCTGCTCCAATTGGATAGACCTCATTGATAGCATGTAGTAAGGGACATCGTGTGGGACCCTCCTCCTGTCCGGGCCAAGCTTCCACTCGTATACCCTCTCTTCGAGCTAATACATATCATAGAACAGCCCCGAAAGCAAAGATGTTTGTGCTGATAGCCGATGGCTGCTTGAACGAAATCGAGGAAGTCAGCTGCATCTCCCCGTGGATATCTCTCTATTTGTAGGAAAAAAAAA
Source organism: Jatropha curcas (assembly GCF_041381405.1). Classification (NCBI taxonomy): domain Eukaryota; kingdom Viridiplantae; phylum Streptophyta; class Magnoliopsida; order Malpighiales; family Euphorbiaceae; genus Jatropha; species Jatropha curcas. Next base: position 12,095,302 of record NC_143157.1, on the reverse strand, counting down.
GAAAAAAGAAGAAAAAGAAGAAAGAAAGAAAGATCATTAGCAAAAGAAAAGAAAAGAAAAGAAAAGAAAAGTCAAGAACATAAGAAGAATAAAAAAAAAGAACTCAATAAACAAAGAGAGACAGCGACTTACGCAGTTCCAGTTCAAGCAGTTTAATAGTTGTTGGAACACTCTAATATCTAAGGTAGTATGTGAGTACCGACTAATATAGCATCATGCTCAGCTTCGAGGTAAAGTCTTCGCATTTACGTCCCCCTCAAAGCCAAACAAGCCAGGCATAGGAAGGACTTTATGCTCGCAAGCCTAGATTTGCATCAAGAATAGGCAAAAATCAGTGACTAAACAAAAAAGCAAGAAAAAAAAAGAAAATAACCAAGTGATCAGGTTTCATAGTTCAATCGCCCGCTTGTAGCCTATCTTCAAGAGAGCTCCTCGGACGCACAGTTCCATGCCATAATATAAATAAGATAGAGCAACAGCTCCCCAATTAAACTGCCTGGTGGCATCTAGATCCTATAATGGTGGTAGCAATGCCAAATTTGCATCGTTACCATGGTTCGTGCACAACGTGGTCGATAGTAGATAAAATAAGTAGGCTCGGGCTACTATGTCCAAATGAATCTCTGCTACGTGCTCCCAAGGCATCTCCTGATAATAAGAATACATGCTCTCATATCTAACCCTCTGACTGGAGATAGTAGGCTCCATGCTAATAGCAGCCCGAAGACTCGCCTGTAGGCCTAGACAGTCTAGTGTCCTCATTCTATCATCAAAGACAACTGACTGTCCTCTAAACGGCAACCCAGTGATAGCGGCAAAGTCTATGGTGTGATAGTCATTTCACCAAATGGCAAATGCAAACTATGTGTGGAATCCATCCACCGCTCCATCAAAGCTAATATGCTAGATGGTAAAGTTCGCCCCTACACCCTAGGCAGAGTGCCCACAAAAAGACCAAAGCCTACTTCCCGAACATGCTTCTGAACCTACTCTGGTAGGCAATCGAACCACTTACTGGCTGCAAAAGTGTTCCCGCCAGATTTCCCGTGCCTCAAACCTGACTACAAAAATAAAACCATTGTAAGTATGCTAATAGAGTGCGAAGGCACTTGTTTTCGTGTTTAGATGCAGGTGAGCAAGAAAAGATGATAAAAGTCACAAAAATAAAGCGTATAGCAGGCACTATGGTGCAAGCCATAGACAAGTGGCACAAGCCATATCTCAAGTGGCGCAAGCCACATCTCAAGTGGCGCACGCCACAATGCCTACGGAGCGCCCCACAAGCATGCAAATTAGCCAAACAGCATAAAGAGTGGTGCACGCCACACGCAATGGCACATGCCATAGTGGGCCCATCATAGACCCAGAACTCCCAAATCATCAAATCCGGTAAAATCTAACCTAGTTTTGGATTTCTAATGGCCTATTTGCATGTTTTTAGTACTAATGATACAGGAACAACCAAGAAAAGTTTTTGAAATACCTCCATCGTGCGTCACCAAAGGTGGCTGGGGAAGCTGTGTTGCGAATTGATGTTCATCCTCGCATCTAGGATGAATTCCCGTAGTTTCATCCCGTGGCTCACAGGGCAAGTCACAGGATCAATCATGGCGTCACTAGGAAGCCAATCCACGTCGTTTTCAGTAGCCATTATTTTTAGTTGCAAAAAAAAGAGAAGAGAGAATTTAAGGGAGAAGGGAGGTCTGAACATTAGGTTAAAAGTGACACCTTTTATAAGGAATAATGGGCTTATGGGCCTAACTTAAGCCTTTAGGCCCGGTTTAGCCCGAAGGCCCACCTGGTGCGTCCAGTTCTCATACTTAGCCAATAACTCGTCAACGCTTTTTTGGGCCTTGTTTTGCAAGAATCATTATGCAAGTACTTCTCCTGAGCAGAGCATTTTAGAACCTAAGTCATTCAAAATGGCACACCTCCCAAAGTGGAGTTAAAAAATCCCTAAGCCATCCAAAGTGGCGCACCTCACGAAGTAGAGTTCTGTCAAAGCCATCCAAAGTGGCACACCTTCCACAGTGGAGTTTTCCCTAAGCCGTCCGATGTGGCACTCCTCCCAAAGTGGAGTTTTCCCAAAGCTGTCTGAAGTGGCGTACCTCCGGAAGTGGAGTTTTCCCTAAGCCGTCTGAAGTAGAGCACCTCCCAAAGGGGAGGTTTCCCAAAGCCATTCGAAGTGGCGCACCTCCCAAAGTGGAGTTTTCACAAACTTATCCAAAGTGGTGCACCTCCCGAAGTGGAGTTTTCCCCAAGCTATCGAAAGTGGCACACCTCCCGAAGTGGAGTTTTCCCAAAGCTATCCGAAGTGGCGCATCTCCCGAAGTGGAGTTTTCTCTAAACCGTCCAAAGTGGAGCACCTCCCAAAGGGGAGTTTTCCCAAAGCCATTTGAAGTGGTGCACCTCCTAAAGTGGAGTTTTCACAAACTTGTCCAAAGTGGTGCACCTACCGAAGTGGAGTTTTCCCCAAGCTGTCAGAAGTGGCACACCTCTACAAGTGGAGTATCCCAAAGCCATCTGAAGTGGCACACCTCCCTAAGTGGAGCTTTCTCAAAGCCATTTGAAGTGGCGCGCCTCTTGAAGTGGAGTTTTCTGAAAGCCTTTCGAAATGTTGCCCCTCTCGAAGTGGAGTTTTCTCAAAGCCATCCGAAGTGGCGCACCTTCCCAAGTGGAGTTTTGTCCAAGCCCTATAAAGTGGTGCTCCTCTTAAAGTGGAGTTTTCTAAAAGTCATCTGAAGTGGCACACCTCTTGAAGTGGAGTTCTCTAAGTCATTTGAAGTGACACAACTCCCGAAGTGGAGCATTATAAACTCAAAGCCACCAACTGGCGCAGATAGTAGCAGAAGCCGTCAAAAGCCACCCTGACGCAATTCACCCACTGTCAAATGTCGTAATGGTACTAGTTAATCAAAGTATCTCCAGTTAAAGCCACCAATTGGCAAATATAGCTGCAGAAGTCGTAAAAAAACCCTGACGCAATTCACCCATTGTCAAATGCCATAATGGTACTGGTTGATCGAAGTATCTCTAGATAAAAGTCGTAGACAGGTGCAATATAGCTGCAAAAGTAGTCAAAAGCCACCTTGACGCATTTCGCCCACCGTCAAATGCCGCAAATGGTACTGGGACTATCGAAGTATCCCTATTTAAAGCTGCCAACTGGCGCAAATAACCGCAGAAGTCATCAAAAGCTACCCTGACGCAATTCGCCTATCGTCAAATGCCATAATGGTATTAGTTGATCAAAGTATCTCCAGATAAAGCCACCGACAGGAGCAAGATAACCGTAAAAGTCATCAAAAGCCACCTTGACGCAATTCGTCCATCGTCAAATGCGCAAATGGTACTGAGACAATCGAAGTATCCCCAATTAAAGACACCCGTGGCCCGCATCACATCCCACCTTTCATTATCCAAGGACAACTTCCCAAAGCCGCCAAAATGGCGCACTTCGTCCGCCGAAGCCGTGCGCATCACACAAACCAAGTAAGTAAAATACTTACTTACATATCTACTTTACTCTTTGATAACATTTTGCTTGAAAAGCAAAATATTATCAAAGTGAGGGCAAACTGTAAATGCTTAAATTTTGCCCCTAAAAGGTTCAGTGATGATATGCTGTTTTTCACATAAAACTGGATTGGGATACGCGATCACTCTAGTTTTTGGATCGGTGGTCCATGGCTAAGATTACTGATGTTAACCACCTTTACCTTTTTGGGTTACTAGGCATTTTGCGATGAAATCAGGTCCGAGAAGCATGTCGGGCTCGCCTAGCGCACTTTCTGCTATATCAATTTGTTTTGCGTGCCACCCGATCTGATTTTGTAAAAGTGGGCACAGTCCCGTTGTCGGGCCGACAGTGGTTTATTTGCCACGTTAGCCTAAAATGGGGCCACCCACCTTCATTGCTTATAAATAGGCACTAAGGGGTGTGTAAAAAGGGGATTCTTTTTGGAAACAAGGAAACTCTTGCATTTTAAAAAACTCAACCATAGAAATCTAAAGGTAACTTGTGTTAACCTTGGATTTGTGGTGAGAATTCATTGTTAATCAATCAAAAACCATTGTAGACAATCGAGAATCCTAAAAACACAAACTCTAATCTTGAATCTCAGATTTCTGGATCAAAGACCGAGTGTTGGGTTTTCCTTCATCCATTTTTGACTAAATCACCAAAGAAATCACAAAATGTAATTTCTGAGAATCGTTAAATGCTTTCTTCATCTGTTCTTTGCTATTTCAATGTTTAAAACACTATTTCTGGGTCTGGTTGTGAGGGAAACCTAGGATCAACCAAATAGGAGTATTTGCACTTCTATGGTGCAGGACCAATTTTAGTGGCGTATCCCACTTTCCTATGGCTCACGCCACAAGTGCCCAGAAACTCTTATTCTTACCCAATAAATGTCCCGATTCGGTGATCCAATGGCCAAGCTCTGACCTTAAAAGGTTCGTGATGCATATTAGGTCATATATGGATCAAATAAACACATAAAACATAATTGAGAGCAGTGATTAATGAATTTGTTCATCCTAGAAGGATGAACATCAAGATCATGAGCTTAAATCATGTGAAAACATTTAAATTTATGTCATTTAATTATTTTCTTTTACTTTATTAGCATTTTATTATTCATGTTCATTGTTATTTCTGTCCTTTAAGTTCTTGTTGTTTATTTTAATGTTCATTATTATTGTGCTAACCCTTTATTTGTTAATCTTAGATCACTTACATTCATAATATTCATGATTATTCGATGATTGATTTTGCTGTGATCTTGTAATTAATATATACTTTTGTGGATAATTGTTACTCTTTATGTTTGTTGATTGTGGTTTGGATTATTTTTTTATTTCAGTTTCTTATCGCTAAATGTAAAGGGTCCTTAATGAGATTCCTATTATTGCTTGATGTAATTATTATTTGGGTTTGAAAAATTTGGAGGGTTTACAAGTAAATTGTATTTTAGGAAGTGGTCTGTATTCTTTTTTCCTCCCACCCTTTCTTTATATGTTTTGTTTAATGTTTGCAATAATTGCTTGAATGACACCATTTTACAAAATTGCATTAAAATCATTTTTACATCTCCATTAAAAGTGAATCTCATTATTGATTATTGTGAATGTTTAGACAACATGGAGGCCGGCTTAGCTAGGCAGAATGGGTGCCTAACACCTTCCCATTTCGTACATAACTCCCAGACCCTATCTCTGGTTTAAAACCGAATTAGTCAATTCTAAAGAATAACTGATTCGAGAATTTTCCCTAATTAAGGTGGTGACTCAAAAATAAAACTCTTACCAAAGTAAGAGAACCTTTTTCTGAGGATTAAATGAATCTAATAAAAAAAACCATTTTTAAATAAAATAAATCAAGCCTATTTGATTTGATTCTTTTCAATCTTTTGGGAAAAATCTGACATCTTCACTAGCCACACAAATAAAAAAAAACCATAAGGAGTTCTTACTAGTTTCCGTGACTAACCGACCAATAGGCCCGTCTGGTTAGACTCCGTCTGTCGGATCTTTCCTATGGCGCTCGGGAGGGGGCTCACAAAGTCCAGGTACCAAGATGGTATAACATGCCTCATCCTTAGGGAAGCGTAAAATTATTTCTGCCCGATATTCTTAAATGTTGCCTTGCTTTCTATGGCAGATGGTACCGAAGGGAGTTGTGAAGCAGGAGCTTTCCCTTTACGCCATGAAAAAGCTTTTGGTATCAGTTGCAATGGACTTTTGTAGATTCTAGGTGTCCAGTTGCTGAGCCTCGGAAACAATATTTTAGTTTCACACCATTTTTGCATGAAAATATTTTGATAGATATATTTTTATTTGTGTGCAAAGAATTCATAGAAGTGTGAACCCCTCCCCCAAATATCATAGGCATGTGAATGCATATGATTAAGGACAGAAATGCACGTGAGTGTGTGAGTCGCCATCTTGTTTAATTATTTTAGGGTAAACTAGGAAAAAACCCTATGTGACCCCAATTTTAATTAACCTAGTTGCTAGATTAATTATCCCAATGTTTAAGGCACAGTCTGCGAACCCGAGGTAGATCCCGAGACTATGTCATGCTGATAAACTAATCGATGAATGAATGCTTTGTAAGGTGAATGATGGATTAATGAAATGTTTGAGTGATTTTGATGATTTCGACTTGCCGCCCGGGGTGAAAACCCGAACGTGCCTACGTACTTCCGTTTGAATGGAAGATCAAAGTCAACGTAGTTCGATAGGCCTTTTTAAAAGGGCTTTGAAGGTGTATGCTTAATGCATGAGTGTGTATGCTTTGTGCATGAGTGTGTATGCTTTGTGCATAAGTGTGTATGCTTTGTGCATAAGTGTGTATGCTTTGTGCATGAGTGTGTATGCTTTGTGCATGAGTGTGTATGCTTTGTGCATGAGTGTGTATGCTTTGTGCATCAGTGTGTATGCTTTGTGCATTTTGTTTAGGCATTTTGCCAAAGATTGATTGATTTTTAGGCATGTTGCCAAAAATGTTGATTTTAATGGCTTTTAGCCAAAATGATTTTGATTTAGGCAATTGTTGCCAAAAATGTTGATTTTAGGCGATTTTCGCCAAAATGGTTGATTTTAAGGCTTTTGGCCAAAATGTGTTGTTTTAGGCAATTAGTTTGCCAAAATGTGCGATTTAGGCTTTAATGCCACGATTATTAATTAATCGAGCGTTCGAGCTTAATCACAATTTATTTTCGAAACGTGATTGATTAAGGCTTTTAGCCACAATTATTGATTAATTGGACTTAAGCCGGATTTGTTGAAAATAAGGCAGTTGAACCGTAGTTATTAATTAACTAGGCTCTTTAGCCAAAATTGTCGGATTTAAGCTTATTACCACGATTATTAATTAACCGGGCATTTAGCTTAAATTCATTTACTTGAGACAATTTGTTTGCCTAATGATGACATGGATGCATTTATGCAGTTGTAGAATTATTAGGAGTAGAAGAGAAGCATGCATGAAGTGCTAAAATTAAATAGGCAGAGTTTTGTTTACGTACCTGGTTTAATCGGAAACCGCTTCTTAACTCCAGATTAAGCTCCTTGCTTGGGAAATATTAATTAATTTTAATTTGTTTGATTTTAGTGTCCAAATATCACAACAAAAATGCAATAAAAATTAAATTAAATGCAAAAAGCGGTAAAGAAATCGCAAGGAGCGTGGGAGGGAGAAAGATCATCCGTCAACACAGACAGGGGTGTCAAAAATGAAGGGGGAGAGGCCATTTTATAGGCCAAAACGGGTCGCCGGCGGCAGGTGCCACCGTGGCCGGCAGCAGGGGCCGCGGTCACTTGGGCTTTTTCACTCCGGAGGAGTTTTCGGGAGTTCCGGGTCTCCGAAAAATATTCCGGGACCTGTTCCGTGATCGTTGCGACATTCCGGACGTTTTAAGTACCATATTGGCATACTTCGAGTAAATGTCCAAAATGGCCTTCGGTCCGGTCGGACAGTTTGCACAGTTGCTGTAGCAAAGTCAAAGTTACTGTAGATTACTCAAATTTACTGTAGCAAAGTCAAAACAATTGGCATGGTACTGTAGCAGGCGTGCTTTCCTCCATTTAAAGAGTTTCACATACCATGTTATTCCCCTAAGCCTCAAAATTTGAGTATTCACAGTTGCCCCCCACTGGCTATCATAAAAATGATTTATGAGAGCTAGTGGCTTTCTGAAGGAGCAAATTTTTGAGGATGGGCAGAGGGGGAAACCCCGCCGTTGGTTTTTTTTTTTTTTTTTTTTTTTGAGCTCCTGTACTAAACTTTGACAATGCTTCTCACTGTACTTCTGTACTGAATTTTATTTGTACCTGCACTTGGTTAGTACTGAAAATATGTATGCATGTTTATTGTATTTGAAATAAAATGGGACTTCATCATTTCAGCTTATGGGCAAATTTTTTTTTTTTTTTTTTTGTGGCCCCCACCGTTGGCGGCTGCTGCCGCCATCATTCGGCGGTAATTCGGCGGCTGCTGCCGCCCTCATTCGGTGCATTTTCTCTATAAAAACTGGTTCTTTGTTTTGGTTTTTCACTCATTCTTTTTCTTCTTTCTTCTTCTGTTCTTTTTTCAAAGAATGAATCCTTCTTTTAATCACAGCATGCACAGCTGGACTAGGAGTCTCTCCAAAGTCGAAAAGATCAACTTGGGGAGGTACGGTCTCTCTCCTATCATTACCCTTAGGGGGGTAGTAGTTGACTGGAACTTTTTATGGGCCTACATCAGACTCTGAAACCCTGAGGCCCACGTTTTTCGGTTCGGGGCCATGATGGAGGAGATGTGCCCTCTTTTTGAGGAATTCTGTGCTATCATAGGGTGTGACCCTAATGCCCCTTTGGTCAAGCATGAGGTCAAAATCGGGTATGTTCGGTCGTTTGAAAACTTGTTTCAGTTCAGCCGACCACAAGCTAAGGCCATGATAGTTGGTGATCAGAAAGTAATTTTGCTGCCCCTGATTGATGAGTTTTCAGAGGTCCATTCAGACAACCCTGATCAGATGAGGCTGAGAATGCGGGCCTTGGTTTTCTGTTTATTAGCTGGTTTCTTGTTCAACAAGGACCCAGGCTTCGGGGATTTGCAACTCTGTCCCATGGTTCGGCAGATGGAGGATATGGGTTGCATTGGTGGCATTGTGCTGGCAGTAACTATCAGAAGTCTTGACAAAGCTGCTTTAGGCTTCGAGGACTGGACGGTTTCCCCGATCATTCTCCAGGTACTTCTCCTTTTTGCCCCCTCCTTTTTTTTTTTTTTTTTTTTTTTTTTTTTTTTTTGGTCTGTCCCTTTGTAACAGAAAGGATCTATTACTCAGGTTTGGTTAAAGGATCACCTCCAAGTGGTTGCTGTTCCTACTTTACTGCCTTATAACCCTGTCCAGTATCGCATGCGGAGGATCTTGATCACACATCCGTCCGTTGATGCATGGACCTCATGGCTAATTGAATTGGGTCCAAATGAAGTGCTGTGGTTCGTACCCTGGTATGGCCTTACCCGCTTTATCCAGGTTAGCTCTCGTCATACTCAGGTTTACCTTCTAGGCCTTACCCATTGTACTTGGTACTGTGCTTCGCGCGTTATGAGGCAGATGGGAATAGATCAGACTGTACCGATCGTGGATGACTTATTATCTGATTCAACCATTACTCCGGGAGTTACCCGTGCTGTCCTTAGAGCTTGGGTTAGAGACCATCAGATGGTTAGGCCTTTACCTAATCCTGCTAGTGTTCAAACTTCTCCTGAGTATCGGGTCTGGTTCATGACTGTTGTCTGGCCAGTTGAAAAGCTAAGGAGGAACGCATTGCTGAGTGCACTCGAGGGTTGGACTCAGGCTGACGCTGGTGATGGGATTAGGACTGATGAGGAGATCATGTTGGCTCCTCAGACAGATGAGGCTGGAGGGAGTTCAGCAACTGGGGATGACTCGGAGGACCTTGCCCCACGGAGGCGACGGGGTACCTAGACTCTGATAGCCTTTTGGACTTTTGGTGTTTTGGCTTTGTTTTAACTCTTTTGACTTTTTGTTGGGGACTTTGGCTTTGGATTTTGGGTATTATTTGGAATTTTGGCTTTAGATTTTTGGATGTATGTCCTTTTGGACTTGGACTTCATTATTTATTTTTCTTGGTTTCTTTGGCTTTCTGCTTAACTTTGAATGGTTTGACTTTATTGCTTTTAATTGGGCACGCCATTTGTCTTTTAAGCTTTCCAAGCATTTTCCAACTTCATTTATTCAAGCTCTGATTTTTGCCTAAGCCGCCCTCTCGGGTTTTCAACTTAGCGAGCTACCCATTTTTGCCTAAGCCGCCCTTTTCGGGTTTTAAACTTAGCGGGCCCCGATTTTTGCCTAAGCCGCCCTTTTCGGGTTTTCGACTTAGTGGGTTTTTCTCTTCTTTTTTTTTTATTTTATTTTTATCCTTTTTTTTTTATTGTTGGCAAGGAAGAAAGAATTATGGAATGATTTTCATTAATGTTTAGACCGTACCCAATGAGGGTTGCCTACATATCTCCGATACATAATTTCTTTTTTCCAAAGAGAATCAGGTCTAGTGTAGTTCATTTTACATTATGCAATGCTTATTACACAAAATATCTCTTTAACTGATCTAAATTACACGGATTCGTGAATTCCAAACCATCCAAATCAGTCAAGATGACGGCTCCGCCGGACAATATTTTCTTCAACACATAGGGTCCAGCCCAATGAGGACGAAACTTCCCACGTGGGTCTATGATTGGCTGTCTAATCTCCTTCAGGACCAAACAACCTTCTTCCAGTTTCCGGTCTTTGACCTTCTTATTAAAATGTAGTGCCATTCTTCTATGGTAGACTTGAGTTTGGTGGATTGCTTGCAGTCGCCTTTCATCCATACCCAAGAGTTGCAAGTGATAATTCTTAGCCCAGTCTGCTTCGCTGATCTGGCTTTCCTGGATAATTCTTGCCGACTGAACTTCCAGCTCAATAGGCAACACTGCTTCCATGCCATATATCAAAGAATACGGAGTTGCTCCGGTGGGCGTTCTAATTGAAGTCCTATATCCCCATAAGGCATTCGGTAACTGTTCGTGCCAAGCTTTGTGCTTTTTAACCGTCTTCTGCAAAATGACTTTTATAGCCTTATTTGCAGCTTCTACAGCCCCGTTTGTTTGTGGACGATAGGGTGAGGACTTATGATGTTGGATTCTTGTTTCTTTCAACAAATTAGAAAATTCACTCTGAAAGTGAGACCCATTATCCGTGATGATCTCGAATGGTGTTCCGTACCGACAAAGGATGTTAGTGCGGACAAACTGTGCTGCCTTCTTGGCATTTAAAACTGAATAAGAGGCTGCCTCAATCCACTTGGTGAAATAATCTACAGCAACCAGGATGAATTGATGGCCGTTAGAGGCCTTCGGGTGGATTTTTCTGATTACGTCTATGCCCCAAGTTGCGAAAGGCCATGGTGAAGCAATAGGGTTCAAATTGACCGAAGGCTGTCTTTGCAGCTTAGCAAAAATTTGACATTCGTGACACTTCTGCGCGTGCCTCACGCAATTTGCATTCATGGTTGACCAGTAATAACCCAGGTTCACGATTTTTCGAGCCAAGGCTATCCCGTGCATGTGTGGACCAGACTCCCCATTATGTAGGGAATCCATGATGGTTTGAGCTTCTCCCTCATCAACGCATCTTAGGTGCAGGCCGCTCCAACTTCTCTTGTACAGAACCCCCCAGTAAGGAAATATCCGGATGCTAACTGTCTCAATGTCCGTTGATCAGTCTTGGTGGATCCCTCCGGGTAAGCTTCATTCTGAAGATAATTCTGTATATCCTAGTACCAGGGCTTGTCATCAACCAAATTCATGATATGTGCTGGCTGTTTCTGTAGCCGCACTGTCAAAGGTCGAATGACTCGGTCTCCTTCTACATTGACCATAGAGGCTAAAGTAGCTAGAGCATCTGCGAACTGATTTTTGGCTCGCGGCAAGTAGTGGAAGGATAAATCCTCAAATTGCTGAGCCAATTCGTCCAAGCGTTGTAGGTAAGGAACCAAACGCTCTTCTTTAATTTTCCATTTCCTTAAAGCTTGGGAGACTATTAAGTTGGAATCTCCGAAAACCTTGAGGACTTTTATCTCTTTTTCTAGGGCTGCTTCTAACCCCTTTATGCAAGCTTCATATTCGGCTTCATTGTTGGTGCAGTCGAAATCTAATTTGACAGCGATTGGAATGTATTCTCCACAAGGAGTTTTGAATACGACTCCAACCCCATTTCCATGGTAGTTCGAAGCTCCATCAAAGTACATTTCCCAGACTTCACTTTCCAAGCTCACCAAGTCTTCGTCAGGAAATTCTACCTCCGGCATTTGGTCTTCGACCGGTAATTCTGCTAGTTGATCAGCCAAGGCTCCGCCTTTCACCGCCTTTCATTGTACAAATTTTAAATCATAGGCTGCGAGCACTGACACCCACTTAGCCATTTTGCTATCGAGAACCGGCCTCTCCATAAGGAATTTCAAGGGGTTCGATTCAGAAATAACATAGGTGGTGTAGGACGAGAGATAGTGCTGCAGCTTTGTACACGCCCATACTAGAGCCAAACACAACTTCTCTATCTTGTTGTATTTTAGCTCGTAGTCTAGCATCCTTTTGCTGAGGTAATACACGGCATTTTCTACCCTTGTATCTTCTGCTTGTTGGGCTAGCATTGCACCCATCGCTTCTTCTGTCACTGATAGGTACAGTAGCAAAGGCTTTCCTAGCCTTGGTGGCTGTAACACTGGCGGGGATAACAGATATTGCTTGACTTGGTCAAAAGCTTTCTGACAATCCTCATTCCATTTGATGGCTACTCCTTTCCTGAGCAATTTGAAAATCGGACCACAAGTATCGGCCAATTGATTGATGAACCGGCTGATGTACTGTAACCTTCCTAAGAAACCCCGAACTTCCTCGGTGCTGGTATTTCCATAACGGCTTTGGCTTTTGAAGGATCAATTTCTATGCCCTTCCGACTGACCATATGCCCTAGAAATACTCCGGATGTAGCTCCAAACAGACATTTTGCCGGGTTGAGTTTTAAATTATACTTTCGAAGTCTAAGGAAGAACTTCTCAAGCGCTGTTGTATGTTCTTCGGCTGTTTTTGACTTAACAACCATATCGTCCACGTACACTTCTACTTCTTCGTGAATCATGTCATGGAAGATGGTCGTCGCCATTCTTTGATAGGTTGCCCCGGCATTTTTGAGTCCAAAAGGCATGACCCTGTAGCAGTAGGTTCCCCACTCCGTGATGAATGCCGTTTTCTCTTTGTCTGGCACATGCATCATTATCTGGTTGTACCCGACAGCAAGATCGGTCAAGGAGACCATCTCGTGTCCCGCCATTCGGTCTACCAACAAGTCAATATGCGGCAGGGGGAAGTCGTCCTTCGGACATGCTTTATTCAAATCCCGATAGTCCACACACATTCTGACTTTGCCATCTTTCTTCGGCACTGGCACAATATTTGCTAACCATGTCGGGTAGGCAATGGGTTCTATGAACTTATTCTCCAGTTGCTTGGCTACCTCCTCCTTGATTTTCAAGGACCATTCTGTTTTAAGCCTTCTTAGCTTCTGTTTCACTGGCTTAGCCTCAGGGTATACTGGAATCTTATGCACCACTATTGCTGGGTCAATTCCCGTGATGTCACTTGCCTTCCACATGAAGCAATCGGCAAACTTCTTTAAGCATTCACTGACCTGTTCCCTGTTCACACAGTCAGATGCAATGTATGTATGTTCATTTTCTTCTTTGCCAATTATTATTTTTTCTTCATCATTTTTCATTTCATTTATTTCTTTTTCATTATTTTTGCTTGGAAATGCTTGGAAAGATAGACATGCGGGGTAGTCAATAATTTGTAAGCCTTTATTGATAATAACGGAATATTCTTCAAAAAATTACATCAAATTCGAAATCTGGATTTTCAAAATCCGACACAGATGACTCAGGAATGGAACTGGACTCTGACTCGGTTTCATACTCGGGGTTAGACTCAGACTCAATACAAGACTTGATTACAGATTTTGACTCTAGATTTGACTCGGGAGGGGGTTTATCAGCAGCGCGCTCCTCCTCGGCGTACCAGTTGGTGAGAGGTCCTTCATTTGGCTTGATCAGGCTCAGTAAATCTTGGTCCCCATCATTTCCTGTAATGACTGCAACCTCATCAAAGAGACTAGGCTGCATGAAGTCTTCCACTTCCAGTTCGGTTGTTACCTCTTCGGATAAGTCATTCAAGTCCAGGACACAGGTGTCATTCATTTCTAGGAATAGCTCGAAAGGATCGATCAATTCCTGGTCAGAAATAATAGCATTTACCCCGTGATTTGGTAAGGGATTAGTGCTAATGTTTGGTTTACTTCTCGGAATAATTGAACCATCGTCTACCAGGTCTTGGATGCGGTTCTTAAGCGTCCAGCACGCTTCAGTCTCGTGCCCATGACCTTGATGATATTCACAGTATTCATTGGTTCGGTAGTTTCTTGGTAAAGGGTAGGGTGGCGGCCTTGCTTCCAAGGGCTTGACGTAGTTGGCCTTGACAGCCTCTCGGAAAACCAAAAGGATTGGCATCCCGAGATCAATATATGTCCTTCTTGACCGATTGCCATTTCTCATATTGCCCACACGTAAAGGATTCGTGGGGGTGATGCTTGCCATTTCATGGACTTTGCCAGCTTGGCTAGGCTTCTCGTATTTTGAGGAACCTGAGTCCTCTTTCAGTTGTCCCATTTGAAGTAAATCTTCTACCTTTGTAGCAGTGGCAATGAGCGACTGGAACGATGGTAGGTATTGAGTTTGTAGTTGGTGTTGGTAGATAGGCTATGGGTTCTTTATTATTATGTCCACCTGTTCTTGCTCAGAAGGTCAGTTAATCATTTGGGCGACCTTGGTCCTTTTCCTCGTAAGGAATGAGGGAAAGGGTTCATTGTTTTTCTGTTTGGTGGTTTCCAATTTTTTTCTCGTTTTCTGAGCTTCCGGCTCAAAAGCAGTTTTGGAAGGCACGTCCTCCAGATTAAGGGTAGGGTTTGAGGATGCAGATGCAGCACCAGGTCCTTGATTGGAGGTAGCATGACCATTTCCATTACCATTACCATTACCCAATTCAGCTATCAGGACAATCCTTTGGGCAGCCAATGCCTCAGTCATTCTGGCCTCCATTCTGGCCTCCATTCTGGCCTCGAGTTGTTCAATGAGGGTTTGGATGTCAACAAGTGATGCCATTGGTGTAGTTGAAGTTGATGAGGTTGGTGATAGCACAGTAGGTGTAGCTGACACTTGAACAGGGGGTACCTGTAAGTATGAGGGTAACTGGATTAAGGGTATAGTAGTATCAGGGTAGCTGATATGAGAGAGAATGACTCTTTGTCCAACTGTGCATGACCAAAGGAAATTTTTTTTTTTTTTGTGTTCTCCATGTGTTTACCCAATGTTTATGATATGTCGTGAATGCGCATAACAACACATCATAATCTGTTTTAATGAGATGCTTCATATCACGGGGTGCATACAGTCCTAAAGGATAGGTTCTATAGGCTATGACACAAATAGAGAATCGGCTTATTAAGGGACCCTTGAACCTTGAGTATGGATATACCTAACCACATGTGAAACAAGGAGTTTCGCGTGGGTCCAACGGTACGCATACCCATGTGCCACCCCCAAAAGGATTAGGGATGGTTTGCGGTAACAGGGAGAACGCTTTGGCTGTCCGTTGACATAATCAAAGAGACCTGCCGATCAGCACTACTTGCTATCCAGACTCAGAAGTTTGAACAGAAAGAGAAGAAATTCATTTGAAGTTCATTTCTTTTATGCAATGGAGAAAAGGATTCTCAATCGTGCAAATAAATCAACAAGTTTTAATGTTTTAATCACACTTTACGATTAAGTCCAAATTTCCTGATCAAGTATTCTTAAAGAAAGAACACTCGATTCGTGCTATGATATCCTGCAAAACAAGGCACAACAAAATAATACCCTAAAGAAGGGCAGGTTAGTTTACACAGCAATTGTAGTCCACTTTTATGCAAAAAGATTACATAATTAATTTTCCCCAGCAGAGTCGCCAAACTGTGAACCCCTCCCCCAAATATCATAGGCATGTGAATGCATATGATTAAGGACAGAAATGCACGTGAGTGTGTGAGTCGCCACCTTGTTTAATTATTTTAGGGTAAACTAGGAAAAAACCCTATGTGACCCCAATTTTAATTAACCTAGTTGCTAGATTAATTATCCCAATGTTTAAGGCACAGTCTGCGAACCCGAGGTGGATCCCGAGACTATGTCATGCTGATAAACTAACCGATGAATGAATGCTTTGCAAGGTGAATGATGGATTAATGAAATGTTTGAGTGATTTTGATGATTTCGACTTGCCGCCTGGGGTGAAATCCCAAACGTGCCTACGTACTTCCGTTTGAATGGAAGATCAAAGTCAACGTAGTTCGATAGGCCTTTTTAAAAGGGCTTTGAAGGTGTATGCTTAATGCATGAGTGTGTATGCTTTGTGCATGAGTGTGTATGCTTTGTGCATAAGTGTGTATGCTTTGTGTATGCTTTGTGCATGAGTGTGTATGCTTTGTGCATGAGTGTGTATGCTTTGTGCATGAGTGTGTATGCTTTGTGCATTTTGTTTAGGCATTTTGCCAAAGATTGATTGATTTTTAGGCATGTTGCCAAAAATGTTGATTTTAATGGCTTTTAGCCAAAATGATTTTGATTTAGGCAATTGTTGCCAAAAATGTTGATTTTAGGCGATTTTCGCCAAAATGGTTGATTTTAAGGCTTTTGGCCAAAATGTGTTGTTTTAGGCAATTAGTTTGCCAAAATGTGCGATTTAGGCTTTAATGCCACGATTATTAATTAATCGGGCGTTCGAGCTTAATCACAATTTATTGTCGAAACGTGATTGATTAAGGCTTTTAGCCACAATTATTGATTAATTGGACTTAAGCCGGATTTGTTGAAAATAAGGCAGTTGAACCGTAGTTATTAATTAACTAGGCTCTTTAGCCAAAATTGTCGGATTTAAGCTTATTACCACGATTATTAATTAACCGGGCATTTAGCTTAAATTCATTTACTTGAGACAATTTGTTTGCCTAATGATGACATGGATGCATTTATGCAGTTGTAGAATTATTAGGAGTAGAAGAGAAGCATGCATGAAGTGCTAAAATTAAATAGGCAGAGTTTTGTTTACGTACCTGGTTTAATCGGAAACCGCTTCTTAACTCCAGATTAAGCTCCTTGCTTGGGAAATATTAATTAATTTTAATTTGTTTGATTTTAGTGTCCAAATATCACAACAAAAATGCAATAAAAATTAAATTAAATGCAAAAACCGGTAAAGAAATCGCAAGGAGCGTGGGAGGGAGAAAGATCGTCCGTCAACACAGACAGGGGTGTCAAAAATGAAGGGGGAGAGGCCATTTTATAGGCCAAAACGGGTCGCCGGCGGCAGGGGCCGCGGTCACTTGGGCTTTTTCACTCCGGAGGAGTTTTCGGGAGTTTCGGGTCTCCGAAAAATTATTTCGGGACCTGTTCCGTGATCGTTGCGACATTCCGGACGTTTTAAGTACCATATTGGCATACTTCGAGTAAATGTCCAAAATGGCCTTCAGTCCGGTCGGACAGTTTGCACAGTTGCTGTAGCAAAGTCAAAGTTACTGTAGATTACTCAAATTTACTGTAGCAAAGTCAAAACAATTGGCATGGTACTGTAGCAGGCGTGCTTTCCTCCATTTAAAGAGTTTCACATACCATGTTATTCCCCTGAGCCTCAAAATTTGAGTATTCACAAGAAGAGAAAAGGAATGGAAATGAAAATTTATTCAAATGAAATTGCAAAAAAATAAAAACAGGATAAACTAAAAAGAAAATAAAAATAAAAAAGAAGGAGAGGTGTTACCTGTCGGTGGTGGTGGAGAAGAAAATCGTCGGGACCAAAGGGAAATAGAGAACAAAAGCTTATTTTTGGAGAGGAGGGGGACAGTGGCGTTGTTCGTCGATGAGAGGGAGAAGTGGCGTCAAACCAAGTAAAGGTATTGGCAGCACTAAGGTGGTCGGTCAAGAGTGAAAGGGAGAGGGCAGCGCTTTCGTTTAAGGTTAAGAGAGTCAAGCGAGAGAGAGAAAAGAAAAAGATGCATGCAAATTTAAAGAAGGAGAGGCAAATAGGCGAGCACCTAAGCGCACATGAGTTCCAAGCCAGACGATCGCCTCGGCTGGGCTCATGCATTCGCCTAACTCTCTCTGCCTCTATATTTTTTTATTTTTTTTCTTTTCTCTTCGTTAATTATTATTATTTATTTTATTTTCTATGTATTATTATTGTTCTAAGGCACTATATGCATATTTTTTTTGGGTTTTCTGTTTATATTCATGTAAATAAACAAGAAACAAATAAATAAAATGAGTAAGGAATAAACAAGCAAAGCTTAATATAATTGACAGAAAATAAAAATAGGACTAAAATGAAAGTAAAAAAAATTTTATTTATTTTATGGATTTTTCTTTTTTATTTTACATTCAAAAAGCAAAATATTTTTTTATTTCCGCCTTTACCAAAAAGCACTAAATGTAGACAAGACTAAGCAACTTTTATAAGGGGTTAGGTGGAGGTCTAAGGGGAAAACCCACATTGGAAGATTTCCAAAATCTCCGTTAACTCTATAACAAAACCTCCAACACCACCTCAACTCCAAATTTTGCTAAGCTATTGCATCCTATTTCTTCTATCAAAATATGGAACTTTTCCCTAATTTTTAATCGAATCAAGGAGTTCTTCATCAATATTCCTCGATGGAATGATAATCCTCGGTCTCTCTAGTCTACCGAATGTTTTTTGAGGATTTGGTACAGGAACTATAGGCATACCAGGTGAGATTGGGTCGTTTCTGCATTTGTATGTCACTGGTTCTACTAAAACTTTCTTCCTTGGTGCCATTAATGGGGCATGAAGCTTCTCTATTTCTGGGTTGGCTTGGGTGAGTTCTCTGAGTGTCAACAAAATTTAGCGAGAGAGGAGTAATTTTTGTTGCATGAGTTTGCTTATAAACCATGCAAAAAGTGCTTTGTATGGCTTATGTGACAAGTGTGCGTTGGTTGATTCTTCTTTGTTTGATGCATGTTACTCTTATCTCTTCTCATGTCGACAACTTAGCTCCCTAAGCAGGTTATTTGGCTAGTCTAGTGGTCTAAGCGATCTTCTGAGTGAAAGTATGTGCTGAGTAAGCGAGTGCTTAAAGTTGCGTACCTAGAGTTAGGCGTGCAATTTGGTGTAGCTTTCCTCTTCTTAGGCGATCTCTAGCCTTGGCCTTTTGGCTGAGGTAGTTGATCTCCTACCACTTGGTAGGTGGTCGCTTTCCTCGGCTTTTTGGCTGAGGTAGGCGATCTCCTATCCTTGGTCAAGCGATCGCTTGGGCCAACTTCCTCCTTGGACTAGGTGATTTCTTGGTGTGTCTCAGTTCTCCCTTAAGCGATGGCCTATGGTCCAATTTAAGGGACCAGGCTCTCGCCTGGTTTGCTTCCAAAATTCATACGTATATATTTTTCTCTCGTTATTATTATTTAATTTTTATTTTCTTCATCTATATATTTTTGTGTTTTATAATTCGTATAATTAAAGAAATTCATATATATATATATATGAATTTGAGTCTCTGGCTGTTCACTTTGAATGTTTCGGATTCCTCGCTCCAAATCTCCACTGCGCCATGCGGATGAACTTTCATCACCTTATAACGCCCGGACCAATGGGATTTGAATTTCCTTGGGAAAAATTTGATTCGAGAATTAAATAGGAAAACATAGTTTCCTTCTTTAATTCTCCTTTTAAGAATATGTTTGTCATGCCAGCGTCTAGTCCGTTCTTTATATATTCTTGCATTCTCGTAGGCGTCATGTCGTATTTCTTCTAATTCTTCTATCTACAATAGTCTTCATTCGGATGCTTTCCTCAAGTTGAAATTTAGAGTTCTAATAGTCCAAAACGCTTTGTGTTGCAACTCCACTAGAAGGTGACATGATTTTTCAAACACAAGTCTGAACAGAGTCATTTCGATCAGTGTTTTGAAAGTTGTACTGTAAGCCCATAGACTATCATCTAATTTTAAAGACCAGTTGTTTCTACAACTATTCACTATCTTTTCTAGAATGGCCTTTAATTCAAGATTAGAGCTTTCGTATAACACCCTCTGCCCAGCCCCGAGAGACCCGACGGCGGATGCGACATTCGGTGCCGGAGGCACCTCATAAAATTAAAATATATGAATGTGAATACCCAAATTTTGAGGCT
>NC_143157.1:11984469-12075438 GCF_041381405.1 Jatropha curcas | reverse complement strand
TGGTATTCCGAGAGGCTGTTAAAGCAAACTATATCAAACCTTTGGAAGCAAGACCACCACCCAACCCACTACCAAGGAATTACAAAGCCGATGAATATTGTGAGTATCATCAGGGATATGGGCACAAGACTGAAGCATGTTGGACCCTCAAAAATCGCATCCAAGACCTAGTGGATAATGGTTCGATTATTCGACGAAGCAAGCCAAACATTAGCACTAACCCTTTACCAAATCATGGGGTAAATGCTATTGTTTCTGACCAAGAATTGATCGATCCTTTCGAGCTATTCTTGGAAATGAATGAAATCTGTGTCCTAGATCTAAATGACCTATCTGAGGAGGTCGATGCTATAACCAGAAGCGGGAGACAGTATGAACCTTTAGTCTTGGACAAAATTCCAAATAATCCCTACCAAAGAACAGAGGAGAAAGAGGATCCGGTCCTATCACAATTAAAAAAGACACAAGCTAAAGTATCAATCTGGGAACTTTTAGCATCATCTTTTCCTCATCGCCAAGCTCTTTGCAAGGCTTTGAGCCAACTTCAGACATCGGTAGAGGTTAGCCCTGAAGTGCTAGTGTCCACTCTCACTCAATCATCAAAAATACAAAGCATCGGGTTCTCTGATGATGACCTACCTAAGGAGGGAGGCAGTCACAACAACGCTCTTTATGTCACCATTCAGACTAGAGACAAAACTGTACCCATGGTTCTCATTGACAATGGGTCAGTATTGAACGTCTGCCCACTAAGGGTAGCCAGCTGTTTGGGGTTAGAAGAGACAGATTTCATTCCATCTGACCAGATAGTGAAAGCCTATGATAGTACCCGAAGGGAAGTATTGGGGGTTGCTATGCTAAAATTGACAGTCGGGCCAGCTGTGATGGAAGTCCCATTCCAGGTAATTGATGTACCAACCAACTTTAATCTACTTTTGGGTCGACCATGGATCCACCATGCCAAGGCAATACCCTCGTCCTTACACCAAAAAGTCAAGTTTCCTTATGAGGACAAGGTTATTACTATCCAGGGAGATGACTACAATCAGTTGAAAAAGCCGAAAGGCGAGCCTCTCTTTGAGGTCAACCCTGAGACTACCGACTTGCCCCTTTCGGGATTTCAATTTGACACTGTGCAGTTCATAGAAGGGAAGACTACAAACTCCCGAATTCTCTTTGATTTCGGGATGGTGCAGATAAATTGCATAGTTCCTTTAATGCTGAAGATGTCCTATCTGCCAGGAATGAATATGGCAAGGTCCGGAAAGACATACCCCGCATTGCAAGCCTGGGAATGTCCGGTGAATGAAGGGACTTTCGGGCTAGGTTATCAGCCTACTGATGAAGACCGTGCTGAGAAGACCAGAAGAGGAAAGAAGAAAAACATACAGATGCCATCACGCTTCTTGACTTTAAATAGTCACTTCTGCAAATCGGGAGAGACGATTCCTTATCGTAACTTCCAAGAACCATTTTACTGCCCGACTGCTAAAAAGATGCTGCCTGGGTTAGAAATATTCTCTGATGTATGGGGTAACAAGCCTGAAACGAAGACTGATCCGGAAATGGAAGACTTCATGCAGCCTAGTCTCTTTGATGAGGTTGCAGTCATTACAGGAAACGGTGAAGACCAAGATCTACTGAGCCTAATCAAGCCGAATGAAGGGCCTCTCACCAACTGGTACACCGAGGAGGAACATGCTGCATACGAACCCCCTCCCGAGTCGAACCTAGAGTCAAAAGTTGTAATCAAGTCCTGTATTGAGTTTGAGTCTGACCCTGGGTATGAAACTGAGCCAGAGTCCAGCCCCAATTCTGAGTCGTCTGTGTCGGATTTTGAAAATCCAGATTTCAAATTTGATGTAATCTTTGAAGACGATTCCGTCATAATCAATAAAGGTTTGCAGATTCTTGATTACCCCGCGTGTCTATCTTCCCAAGCATTTCCAAGCAAAAATAAAGAAAAAGAAATAAACGAAATAAAAAATGAAAAAGAAAAGATAATAATTGGCAAAGAAGAAAATGAATATACATACATTGCATTTGATTGTGCTAACAGGAAACAAGTCGGTGAATGCTTGAAGAAGTTCGCCGATTGCTTCATGTGGAAGGCAAGCGACATCACGGGAATTGACCCAGCAATAGCGGTACACAAAATCCCAGTATACCCCGAGGCTAAGCCAGTAAAACAGAAGCTAAGAAGGCTGAAGACAGAATGGTCTTTGAAGATCAAGGAAGAAGTGGCCAAGCAACTGGAAAACAAGTTCATAGAACCTATCGCCTACCCAACATGGTTAGCAAATATTGTGCCGGTACCAAAGAAGGACGGTAAGGTCAGAATGTGTGTTGATTATAGGGATTTGAACAAGGCGTGTCCGAAGGATGACTTCCCCCTACCGCATATTGACTTGTTAGTAGACCGAATGGCGGGACACGAGATGGTCTCCTTGACCGATCTTGCTGTCGGATACAACCAAATAATGATGCATGTGCCAGACAAAGAGAAAACGGCATTCATCACGGAATGGGGAACTTATTGCTACAGAGTTATGCCTTTTGGGCTCAAAAATGCGGGGGCAACCTATCAAAGAATGGCGACAGCCATCTTCCATGACATGATTCACGAAGAGGTAGAAGTGTACGTGGACGACATGGTTGTTAAATCAAAAACAGCTGAAGAGCATACAACAGCGCTCGAGAAGTTCTTCCTTAGACTTCGAAAGTATAATCTGAAGCTCAACCCAACAAAGTGTCTGTTCGGAGCTACATCCGGAGTATTTCTGGGGCATATGGTCAGTCGGAAGGGCATAGAGATTGACCCTTCAAAAGCCAAAGCCATTCTGGAAATGCCAGCTCCGAGGACGGAAAAAGAAGTCCGGGGTCTCCTGGGAAGACTACAGTATATCAGCCGATTCATCAATCAGCTGGCGGACACTTGTGGCCCTATGTTCAAGTTACTTAGGAAAGGAATAGCAGTCAAGTGGAATGAAGACTGTCAAGAAGCTTTCGACCAAGTCAAACGATATTTGCTATCCCCGCCGGTTTTACAGCCACCAAGGCTAGGAAAGCCTTTGCTGTTGTACCTATCAGTGACAGAAGAAGCAATGGGTGCGATGCTAGCTCAACAAGCAGAAGATACGAGGGTAGAAAATGCCGTGTATTACCTTAGCAAGAGGATGCTAGAATATGAGCTAAAGTACAATAAGATAGAGAAGTTGTGTCTGGCTCTAGTCTGGGCCTGTACCAAGCTACAGCACTACCTCTCGTCTTACACTACGTACGTTATCTCTGAGTCAAACCCCTTGAAATTCCTTATGGAGAGGCCGGTTCTTGACTGTAAGATGGCAAAGTGGGTATCAGTACTTGCAGCTTATGACCTAAAGTTTGTACAACGGAAGGCCGTGAAAGGCGGTGCTTTAGCTGATCAATTGGCTGAATTACCGGTCGGAGATCAAATGCTGGAAGTGGAATTTCCTGATGAAGACTTGTTAAGCTTAGAAAGTGAAGTCTGGGAGATGTACTTCGATGGAGCTTCGAATTACCATGGAAATGGGGTCGGAGTTGTATTCAAAACTCCTTGTGGAGAATACATCCCAATCGCAGTCAAATTGGATTTCAACTGCACTAACAATGAAGCCGAGTATGAAGCTTGCATAAGAGGGTTAGAAGCAGCCTTGGAAAAGGAGATAAAGATCCTCAAGGTTTTCGGAGATTCCAACTTAATAGTCTCCCAGGCTTTAAGGAAATGGAAAATTAAAGAAGAGCGTTTGGTTCCTTACCTACAACGCTTGGATGAATTGGCTCAACAATTTGATGGTTTATCCTTCCATTACTTGCCACGAGCCAAAAATCAGTTTGCAGATGCTCTAGCCACTCTAGCCTCCATGGTCAATGTAGAAGAGGATCGAATCATTCGACCCTTGACAGTGCGGCTACAGAAACAGCCAGCACATATCATGAATTTGGTCGACGATAAGCCCTGGTATTGGGATATACAGAATTATCTTCAGAACGAAGTTTACCCAGAGGGATCCACCAAAACTGATCAACGGACATTGAGACAACTAGCATCCGGATATTTCCTTACTGAGGGAGTTCTGTACAAAAGAAGTTGGAATGGCCTGCACCTAAGGTGCGTTGATGAGGAAGAAGCTCAAACCATCATGGATTCCTTACATAACGGGGAGTCCGGCCCACACATGCACGGGATAGCCTTGGCTCGAAAAATCATGAACCTAGGTTATTACTGGTCAACCATGAAGGCGGATTGTGTGAGGCATGCGCAGAAGTGCCACGAATGTCAAATTTTTGCTAAATTGCAAAAACAGCCTCCGGTCAATCTGAATCCTATCGCTTCACCATGGCCTTTCGCGACCTGGGGCATAGACGTGATCGGAAAAATCCACCCGAAGGCTTCCAACGGTCACCAATTCATTTTGGTTGCTATAGATTATTTCACTAAGTGGATCGAGGCAACCTCTTATTCGATTCTGAATGCCAAGAAGGCAGCACAGTTCGTTCGTACCAACATCCTTTGCAGGTATGGAACGCCATTCGAGATCACCACGGATAATGGAGCTCACTTCCAGGGTGAATTTGCTAATTTGTTGAAAGAGACGAAAATCCAACATCATAAGTCCTCACCCTATCGTCCACAAACAAACGGGGCTGTAGAAGCTGCAAATAAGGCCATAAAAGTTATTTTGCAAAAGACAATTAAGAAGCACAAAGCTTGGCATGAACAGTTGCCGAACGCCTTATGGGGATATAGGACTTCAATTAGAACACCTACTGGGGCAACCCCGTATTCCTTAGTATATGGCATGGAAGCAGTATTGCCTATTGAGCTGGAAGTTCAGTCGGCGAGGGTTATCCGGGAAAGCCAGATCAGTGAAGCAAATTGGGCTGAGAATTATCATTTGCAGCTCTTGGGTATGGATGAAAAGCGATTGCGAGCAATCCACCAAACTCAGGTTTATCAAAGAAGAATGGCGCGACATTTTAACAAGAGGGTCAAAGACCGAAAACTGGAAGAAGGTTGTTTGGTTCTGAAGGAAATTAGACAACCGGTCATAGATCCACGGGGGAAGTTCTGTCCTCATTGGGCTGGACCGTATGTGTTGAAGAGGATCTTGTCAGGCGGAGCCGTTATTTTGACTGATTTGGATGGCTTGGAATTCACTAATCCATGTAATTTAGATCAGTTAAAAAGATATTTTGTGTAAATTGTAATCATTTGCATAATGTAAAACGAACTACATTAGACCTGATTCTCTTCGAAAAAAAAAAGAAATTATATATCGGAGATATGTAGGCAGCCCTCATTGGGTACGGTCTAAACATTAATAAAAATCATTATTTCATCGTTCTTTCTTCTTTGCTAATAATAAAAAATAATAAAAAAAAACCCGCTAAGTCGAAAACCCGAAAGGGCGGCTTAGGCAAAAATCGGGGCCCGCTAAGTTGAAAACCCGAAAAGGGCGGCTTAGGCAAAAGCGGGTAGCTCGCTAAGTTGAAAACCCGAGAGGGCGGCTTAGGCAAAAATCAGAGCTTGAATAAATGAAGTTGGAAAATGCTTGGAAAGCTTAAGAGTCAAATGACATGCCCAATTGAAAGCAGCAAAGGCAAACAGTCTAAAATCAAGCAGAAAACTAAAGATAGTAAAGTCCAAATCCAAAGGAACATACATCCAAAATTCCAAATAACACCCAAAATCCAAAGCCAAAGTCCCCAACAAAAAGTCAAAAGAGTTCAAACAAAGCCAAAACACCAAAAGTCCAAAAGCCTATTAGAGTCTAGGTACCCCGTCGCCTCCGTGGGGCAACGTCCTCCGAGTCATCCCCAGTTGTTGAACTCCCTCCAGCCTCGCCTGTCCGAGGAGCCAACATGATCTCCTCATCAGTCTTAATCCCATCACCAGCGTCAGCCTGAGTCCAACCCTCGAGTACACTCAGCAATGCGTTCCTCCTCAGCTTCTCAACTGGCCAGACAATGGTCATAAACCAAGACCGGTACTCAGGAGAGGTCTGAATACCAGCAGGATTAGGTGAAGGTCTAACCATATGATGGTCCCTAACCCAGGCCCTAAGGACGGCTCGAGTAACTCCCGGAGTGATGGCTGAATCAGCTAGGGAATCATCCATAGTCGGAACAGTCTGATCTATCCCCATCTGTCTCAGAACGCGCGAAGCACAATACCAAGTACAGTGTGTAAGGCCTAAAAGGTAAACCCGAGCATGACGAGAGCTAACCTGGATAAAGCAGGTGGTGTCATACCAGGGAACAAACCACAATACCTCGTTTGGACCCAATTCAATCAGCCATGAGGTCCATGCGTCAGCAGACGGGTGTGTGATCAAGATCCTCCGCATACGATACTGAGAAGGGTTGTAAGGCAAACGGGTAGGAGCAGCGACCACTTGAAGGTGATCCTTCAACCAAACCTGAGTAATGGATCCTTTCTATTACAAGGGAATGAATCAAAACAATAAGTAAGGAAGAGATGAGAAGAAAAGAAGTACCTGGAGAATAATCGGGGAAACCGTCCAGTCCTCGAAGCCTAAAGCAGCTCTGTCAAGGCTCCTGATAGTTTCGGCTAGCACGATGCCACCAATGCAACTCATGTCCTCCATCTGTCGAATCATAGGGCAAAATCGCAGATCCCCGAAGCCTGGGTCCTTATTAAACAAGAAACCAGATAATAAGCAAAATACAAAAGCCCGCATCCTAAGCCTCATCCGGTCTGGGTCATCTGAAAGAACCTCTGAAAATTCATCAATCAGGGGCAGCAGAATCGCCTTCTGGTCGTCAACAATCATCGCCCTAGCTTGTGGCCGGCTGAATTGAAATAAACCTTCAAATGACCGAACATACCCGACTTTGACTTCATGCCTGACTAAAGGGGCATTAGGGTCACACCCTATGATAGCACAAAACTCCTCGAAAAGAGGACACATCTCCTCCATCATGGCCCCGAACCGAAAAACATGGGCCTCAGGGTCCCAGAATCTGATACAGGCCCATAAAAAGTTCCAGTCGATCACTACCCCCCTAAGGGTAATGATAGGAGAGAGGCCATACCTCTTCAAGTTGATCTTTTCAACTTTGGAGAGACTTCTAGCCCAGCTGTGCATGCTATGATTGAAAGAAGGATTCATTCTTTGGAAAAGATAAACACGGAGAGAAAAGAAGAAGAGAGAAGATAAGGAATGAGTGAAGAGCCGAAACAAAGAACAAGCTTTTATAGGAGAAAAATGCACCGAATGAGGGCGGCAGCAGCCGCCGAATGATGGCGGCAGCAGCCACCGAATTGCCACCGAATGACGGCGGCAGCGGTCGCCAAATTGCCACTGAATGATGGCGGCAGCGGCCGCCACGCAAAAAAAAAAAAAAAAAAAAAGAATGTATTTTGTCCATAAGCCAAAATGATGAAGTCATCCCATTTTGTTTCAAATACAATAAACATGCATACATATATTTCAATACTAACCAAGTGCAGGTACAAAATAAAACTCAGTACAAAGATACAGTACAGAAGCACGGTCAAAGTTTAGTACAGTAGTCAGATAAGAAAGAAAGAAAGAAGAATAGAAAAATTCGGCAACCATGACTTCAGCGACGGGGCCTCTGCCTTCTCTGATCACTGTAAGCCTCACGAGTCCAGGACGAAGACAGTTCTTGCTGCATCCCGAGCATCAATTCCATCATTTGATTGATCAGTCCGACAGGAACCTACAAAAAAAAAAAAAAAATGATGAATGATGAAAATGAATGCAAATCAACGTCAAATCTCTTATGAATCATTTTTGTGAGAGATTTAGCAGTTTTTACTTACCTCGGTAATGTCCTCAGAAGGCAGAGCCAAGCGATCCACATGGTTCAACGAGACTTCTCGAAAGGCTAAAGGAGCGTCAGGAGTATGGTAGGAAATGCTGTACGGAAGACGTAAATTGGCCAAGTCTGAATGAAGTGACCCGGTAGCCTCTGTCACAGCCCGGGGAGC
The DNA here is from genome assembly GCF_041381405.1 of Jatropha curcas. NCBI lineage: Eukaryota > Viridiplantae > Streptophyta > Magnoliopsida > Malpighiales > Euphorbiaceae > Jatropha > Jatropha curcas. The sequence goes on along the minus strand of NC_143157.1, from coordinate 12,067,436 downwards.
CCTGGAATGGCCGGCCGAGTGGCTAGGGCCGGCTTGAGATGAACCTTCAGCCCGAGTAGAAGAAGACGGATCAGTCGTAGGCCTCCTCTTTGGAGTCCTACTCGAAGAACCAGCGGCCCGAGAAGAGCGGGTAGCGGGCGGGTGGAAAGAAGCTGATCTCTGAAAACTATCAAGCCGCGATCCAATAGGCTGCATCAGAAAGAGTCTGCAGAACTCAGCATAATCTCCCTCCAAGATGAACTCTCCATACGGAATACCCTCAGTATGCGCATCAGTGAGAGTCATCTGCCTGCCCGTTCGCATGTCCCCGGGAGGAGGATAAGGGATGGAACGACAGCTCCTTATCTGAAAGCCTACTCTCTCGCCCAGGTAATATCGTCTTAGGACGGGATGCGACAGGATCACCCTCCGCCGAGACAAGTCGTCCGACCGCTGAAAACGAGGATCAACCTGGATCCAGCTCTGTAGGCGAATGGCCATAGCCCCCACTTCAACCTATAAAAGACACCAATATGTTGATAAATCTTTTTTATTCAACGTATTCGAGAATTACTGAATGCATACCTGCGCCGGGCTACACGTATCAAAAAAGGTTCTCAGGTCTTTTAGCGAGTGCTTATGCCGACTGGTATGAAGGTTTGTTCGATACCATCTCCAAGCCAAAGGTACCAGCCCTAATCCGAGATCTGCATGAATTTACTCCGGGCGAGTGTAAGGAAAATACTCAAATGCCCAAATCTGCAACAAAGAAGAAAAGAGAGTCAAAAGAGGGCTAATAATATAGAAAAACATACAGAGTATTCTTCGCATTACCTCCCAGAAGTAATAGGTCCCGCTGAGTTTACAGTGGCTCCGACTCAGACCACACATGTCATCATACATACGGCTCAGAATAGCGCCAGCCCAGTCGTACTCCGTGAGATGGGCTAGGTTTTCTAAACTCTTCAAGATAGAAGGATTAAACCTTTCTTTCCTATTGGACCAAAAGGTCGAAGCAAACATCAGCAACAAAGTGAATCGGGCCACCTGAGTAGCCGTCAGCTCTCCCCGCCTATGTCTAGCATAAATACCGGGAGCTTGGAGATATAGCCAGCGCCTGGAAACACTCAAAGCTGGAATAGCAGAACCTGGCCCGACAATCCGAGGCAGGTCTATACCAATCAATTCCGTCATCCGATCAGGGGAGATCTCTGTCCTCCAGTCATCATATAATTCAATCGTCCGAATACCAAAAGGGATTCCGGTAATCACAGAAAAATCCACAGGGGTCATTGTCATCTCGCCCCAAGAAAAATGAAAAGTGTTGGTAGTGTCCCACCATCTCTCGGCCAAAGCACCCAGCAGCTCCTTGTGACTATTTCGGCCAGTATCAAAATGCCTCAAGTAACCCAGATGGGACGGATTGATGATTGCCCCGACCGGGTGGCTCGGATCCAATATCTCGATCGGGATTTCGGACATAGAATTCTCAGCCACATCCAATTTAATGTAAGGATCCTAAAAGGTAAAGTAATATAAGAATTGTCCCTTGGTTCTTTACTAAGGATAATATCTTAGCATGCATACTAATAAAACAGCAAATATAGAAAATAAAAATTCACATTTTCGGCCACGCAGGCCCCAAAATTCACACTTTCGGCCACACAGGCCCGAAAAATCACAATCAGGCCACAGAGGCCCAAAATTCACACTTTCGGCCACACAGGCCCGAAAAATCACAATCAGGCCACAGAGGCCCAAAATTCACATTTTCGGCCACACAGGCCCGAAAATTCACAATCCGGCCACAGAGGCCCACAAATCACAAATCAGGCCACAGAGGCCCAAAATTCACATTTTCGGCCACACAGGCCCGAAAATTCACAATACGGCCTAAGGCCCGAAAATTCCCAACTTTAGCCTGAAAAAGATGATAATAATGCCATAAAGGTAGGCTTACCTGGGCAAAGATGCCAGTTACGGAGGCATGAGTGTTAGCGTCCGCCGTAAGGTTGACCTCGTCAAGCGAGATCCCTAGAGACCCCAGGTACTCCTCACCGCTCAGATCAGAGGAAGCCATGAAAAAAAAAAAGAGAGAGAAAAGAATTTTGAAGCTTTAGAAGTTGAGAGAATTTGAGAGAGTTCCTTAGGTTAGAAAGTTTAGAATGAATGAAAATGAGTTTTTCAAGCTATTTATAAGCAAATAGTCAAGAGGCGGGTCTTCTGGACGCGTCCAGTTTTCGCCTACAAAATTTGCGTTTCAGACAACCACCGACTCCCATAAATCATTTTTATGGTCGACGGTGGGGGGCAACTGTGAATACCCAAATTTTGAGGCTCAGAAAGCCTGTTTTCCCGGACTGCAAACAGTCCGGCCGGACCGGAGGCTATTTCGGAAGTTCACCGAAAATATGTCAATATGGTACTTAAAACGTCCGGAATATCGCGAGGATCCCGGAACAGGTCCCGGAATATTTTTCGGAGGTCCGAAACTCCCAAAAAGGCTCTCGGAACGAGGCACGGTGTCCACACCGGCCACGGCGGCGCCGGCCGCCGGGCACGGCGGAGCCGGCCGCCGGGAACGGCGGCAGCACCGCCCCACTTCCTGGGCAAGGCCTGCCGCCCAGTGCGGGCGAGGCCTGCCGCCCAGCGCGGCGAGGCCTATCACCCGCGCGGCGAGGCCTGACGCCCAGCGCGAGGGGCCTGAGCCCCGCGCGGGCGGGCCTGACGCGCGCGCGGCGGGGCTGACGCCCAGCGCGCGCGGGGCGGCCTGTCGCCGCGCGGGCGAGGCCTGCCGCCCAGCGCGCGCGGCGTGCCGCCCAGCGCGCGCGGGGCCTGTCGCCCGCGCAGGCGGGCCTGGCCCCCTACGCCCTGGGCGGCACCTACCGCCCAGCTTGGGCGACACCTGCCGCCCAGACCAGGCGGGGGCCTGCCGCCCCCCGACTGGGCGGCAGCTGCCGCCCTCCCAACGGCACCCCCCGCCCAGCGTGGGCGGGGCCTGCTGCCCCACCGACAGTGGCGGCAGCTACCGCCCTCCTGGGCGGCACCTGCCGCCCGGGACCCGAAAATGACCTATAAATAGGCCATTTTCAGTCCAATTTTGACACCTTTGTCTGTATGACGGACGAATCCTTCTCCCTCACGCTCCTTGCGTTTTCTTTACCGCTTTTTGCATTTTATTTAATTTGTATTGCATTTTTATTGTGATATTTGGACATTAAAATTAAACAAATTAAAATTAATTAATATTTCCTAAGCGAGGAGCTTAATCTGGAGTTAAGAAGCGGTCGTCGATTAAATCAGGTATGTAAACGAAACTCTGCCTATTTAATTTTAGCACTTCATGCATGCTTCTCTTCTACTCTTAATAATTCTATAATTGCATAAACGCATTCACGTCATCATTTAGACAAATAAACCGTCTTAAATTAATTTGATTAAGCTTAAATGCCCGGTTAATCAATAATTGTGGTATTAAAGTTTAAATCCGACAATATTGGCTAAAAGAGCCTAGTTAATTAATAACTACGGTTCAACTGCCTTATTTCGAACAAATCCGGCTTAAGTCCAATTAATCAATAAGTGTGACTAAAAGCCCAAATCAACATTTTTTTGGCAAAATGCCTACAAATCAACCTTTTCCGGCTAAAAGTCGTAAAACCGAACATTTTTGGCAAAATGCCTACAAATCAACCTTTTTCGGCTAAAAGTCGTAAAACCGAACATTTTTGGCAAAATGCCTTAAAATCAATCATTTTCGGTTTAAAACCGTAAAATCAACCATTTTAGCGACAAATCGCTTAAAATCGACATTTTTGGCAAAATGCCTTAAAATCAATCATTTTCGGTTTAAAACCGTAAAATCAACCATTTTAGCGACAAATCGCTTAAAATCGACATTTTTGGCAAAATGCCTTAAAATCAATCATTTTCGGTTTAAAACCGTAAAATCAACCATTTTAGCGACAAATCGCTTAAAATCGACATTTTTGGCAAAATGCCTTAAAATCAATCATTTTCGGTTTAAAACCGTAAAATCAACCATTTTAGCGACAAATCGCTTAAAATCGACATTTTTTTGGCAAAATGCCTTAAAATCAATCATTTTCGGTTTAAAACCGTAAAATCAACCATTTTAGCGACAAATCGCTTAAAATCGACATTTTTGGCAAAATGCCTTAAAATCAATCATTTTCGGTTTAAAACCGTAAAATCAACCATTTAAGCGACAAATCGCTTAAAATCGACATTTTTGGCAAAATGCCTTAAAATCAATCATTTTCGGTTTAAAACCGTAAAATGAACCATTTTGACACAAAATGCACAAAGCATACACACACTCATGCACAAAGCATACACACAATCATGCATAAAGCATACACACTCATGCACAAAGCATACACACTCATGCATTAAGCATACACCTTCAAAGCCCTTGAAACAAGGCCTATCGAACTACGTTGACTTTGATCTTCCATTCAAACGGAAGTACGTAGGCACGTTCGGGATTTCACCCCGGGTGGCAAGTCGAAATCATCAAAATCACATAAACATTTCATTAATCCATCACTTACCTTGCAAAGCATTCATCCATCGGTTAGTTCATCAACATGACATAGTCTCGGGATCCACCTCGGGTTCGCAGACTGTGCCTTAAACATTGGGATAATTAATCTAGTAACTAGGTTAATTAAAAATGGAGTCACTTAGGGTTTTTTCCTAGTTTACCCTTAAATAATTAAACAAGGTGGCGACTCACACACATCACGTGTATTTCTTCTCATTCATCATATGCATCACATGCCTATGTGCTTTAGGGGAAGGGGTTCACAATGAATTAGAAGTAATTGAGTATTCACAAGTTTGCGAGTACTTTTTTTTTTATAATGATTGGGAAAAAATCCTACAGAAATACTGTAAGAATATCCCTTTAAAAATTGAGCTCGTCAAACATGTGAATACAAAACACTCCCAATTAAAACTCCAAACTTCCAACATCTCCAAATAATCATCATAACACAACAACACTTCTATATCTTCATAACTATATAAATCCTCAATAGCATTTAAATATTCATCAATTAATTGCATTCATTACATATATCAAGTCTTAATAAACTAATCATACCAACTATCTTAAAATATTTTATATTAAATCATTTAATCAATCTTATGCTTATCTCCAAATATATACACCAAAATAATTTCAAGCTTAAGTTATAATTCAAATAACATAATCTCCGAAAATGTAATAATTATACATGCCATAATTCTTAATTACATAAATCTTAATCTACTACTACCAAATTAGTCACTTTTGCTTTGATACTGCTCTTCTAATCTTCAAGTAGCAACTACGATCTTCAACCGGCGCGTGATAAAAATCGACGCGCTGAGTATAAAACTCAGTGGTGCTCATAATTCACATACTTACTAAAGTTGCGATGGCAACTTACTTTATACACAAATTTCATAAAATCATTTACAATCATAAAATCATTAAATTTCAACATACATTTACATTTATAGTAAAAGAAATATCAAATAAACTATTAATTAATAACATAAATAATTTAATTCTTTATACCATAAATCCTTTACTTAAGCATTTAATCACATAAATTCTTTAGTTCTGTACTTAGAATATCAAATAAACGTACAATTAATAATATAAATAATTTAATTCTTTCAAATCATAAATTCATTACGTGAACATTTATTATACCAATACATATACTATTTATTTTCAAAACTATGTACCGAAATATCATGCTTTGAAAATTCATTTGATAAGATAATCATAAATTTCCAAAGTAAGGTTTACTAAAAGAATATGATCTCATTCGTTTAATTGCCTTACAAATATTTTCTAAGGGCTCGCATACACTTAGGAGAAAGAGAAACAGATAGGTTTTCATAACTTATTCATAATGGCCTTAGGTCGCCAACCTTTTCATAACATATAGAGCGCGTCTGCCCTAACATAAGACACCCACGTGCCTAGCATATGATCATAGCTTGTTATCATAATGGCATCAAATGCCGAGCATGCTCATCATACATAATAAAATCAAATCACGCATCAAATTCACACTAAGTATATTAGAGCCCAAAATCCTTGTTTTAATTCTTAATTCATAACACTTCTCATAAAACTTGTCTTATTCTTTAGTCTTCTTAAATTCATAATGTAAGATTACTTTAGAATGTAAGTAACTCATGAAAAATTTACACATAAACATAATTACTTAAACATAATGAAACATGAAAATTTCTTATCATATGAAATCATAATTGTAAGCTTACTTTAGAATTTAAGTGACTCATGAAAACGTAATTACTCAATATAGGAAGTTTCTCACAAATTCCTTTTCTTTTAAAATTTTTTTTAACGTCATAATGACATTTATCATAAATAATTTCTAATCATATAAAATCATACTTTCCTTATTCAAAATTAAAGCACATACACCTTAAATATCCATTTTTTTAAAAACTCTAAACATACGAAAGTTATCAAAATAATCATACTTATGTCATATATATATAGCATAACATAAAAAACAACAATTAAGTAAACCTTACTACTCTAAGGTGGTTCGACCTCTTAATGAAAACCAAGGGGAGGAATTTCTTTCTCCAATCAAGCATGCTAACATAACTCTTATGCACCAAAGTATCCATTTCAACCCTCATCATGCATTATCTAAACCAATTCCACACTTTTTCTCAAAATTTCCAACAAGTTTTTCCCATTTAAACATATCCACAATAACACTTTTTAAACTTGTAACACCCACCGGCCAATCCCGGAGAACCAGACGGCGGATGCCACATTCGGTGCCGAACCATCTTATGTCTCTTATTAAAGTTAGATCACAAATTAGAAGTGGTTAGAGTTTCATAAAGAGGCAAGTAATTAACATTTTTTTAAAAAAAACTAAATAAATAAAATAATATTTAAGGAAATTCCTACGAAAATTTCGCAAGACTTTCCCCTAAAAAGTAACTTGCCACACAAAGAAAATATACACACTTCCAATTTTCTCTAAACCCCAAAACTCCAATTCAACACAACATTCCACAAGCACTTCTAAATATCTATCAATATACTTAGTTTCCATCACAATATTCTACACACATTCTTTTCAAGGAAGATATAATCATCATACACCAAAAATATAATAAGATGTTATTTCCTTAAATAATAATAACTCTTAATACATTATAAACTTATTATATACAACCTCCCTAACACAATATTTTATATACATGCCAAAAATCACCATTTACAAAATATCCTACCCAAAATGTTATATCTACTCTGATGCTACTCCTCTGGTCTTGAAAAACATCCTCCGCTCCTAACCTACGCGTGATAAAAATCAATGCGCTGAGTGGAAGACTCAGTGGTGCTAAATAACCAGCAATTAAAATAACAAGAATAGTCAAGGCAAGTCTCGCAAGTGCTTTAAATTACTCAATTATATAAATACCGAAATCACATTAATTTAATTAAAAACACTTTGAAATACAAATATGTCTTCATTCTTTTATAGCAAAAATAAAATTTCATTCTTTTTTAGTTAAGGCTTGTACTAATATAAAATGAACATAAGCAGATTTGATCGTGGCCTACGTTAGCGCCACCCCCATCACACAATCATGGCCTATGAAAGCGGCACCCCCATCACACAATTAAGCATGTCCGCCTATTTATAAGAGCTGATAACCCTAGCATATGATCATAGCTTCACATAACAAAATCAATCTCATCATACCACATTTCAATCATGCATAGTAGAGCCCAAATCAAAATCACTCTTTCACAAAGGAATTTATTACTTTCTCAAAATTCTTAATCAAAACACTTCATTACGTAATACCCATCATTTCAAAAATTCTCAACTTACAACTTACAAAAATTACCACATTCTTTTTAAGATAGTATATATTTAATATAGAATAAAAGTACATAAATCAAGAAATTTTCGGCATTTTCATAAACTTGACCTTTACTGGGTTTTTAAGACATAACTTGAATTCTATGTCTCCAAATTGAATAAAATTAGATTCATTAGAAAGCTAAGACAAAATTACACAAATTTTATGAAGGGACCACAGCCTAGATCAATCGGTAAGATAGCAGACAAAAACTAGGAACACAAACCAACAGATCAGACCTGATTTAGCAGAACCAAGTCCAATGTTTATTGAATTCCTACTTAACCAAACACTCAAATTAAACCAATATAGAACCAGAGAAGTCTCAAGACATAGGGAAATAACTTTTATGAAGAACTTAGAACCTAATCTTGTCATTATAGTGGTCAAAATGGGCACTCAATTTAGTGATGCATGTGGCCCGACACAACAGAGTCAGTTTGGGTGTTTCATCCATAAGTTGAGCTATGTATCTCCAACGTGGACACAAGAGGATGGGCTGGAAAGCTAAGAGGTAGAGCTACAACTTTTATGAAGAAAATAAGACAATTATTTGCCATTTTCGTGGTCAAAATGGACAATCATTTCGGATATACTGGTAAGACACCATAACAGAACCAATTTTGGTATTTAAATCATAAGTTGAGCTACAAGTATTGGAATGAGACATAAGAAGATGTTTTGGAAAGCTGAGAAATAGAGCTACAACTTTCATGAAGAAGTTAGAAACAGATGGGAAGTATAAAGGGGTCGAAAATGATGTCCAATCCCACTTAAGAACATATCTAACATTAAAATTCATCAATTGAACCAAAACATACAAGATTCCCAAAATACATTCAAAAACCTAACCATGTAAAAACAACTTAAATAAGTGAAAGGGAAAGAGAATATGATTGCACTAACCTTATTAACAAGCTTGAATAAGCTTGAAAAGCCTTACTCCTTGGCTTTCTCTTTACCTTTTGAGGATGGTTCTCCAACCTCTTCAAAGTATGAGAAATCAACATTAAAACCAAAAATTGACAAAGGAAATAGTTGGAGCATGATTTAATGCATCAATAACATGTCTAAACCATGAATTCTACTTATTAATTCACAAAACTCAAAAACCACAACTTACTTGCTTCAATGGTAACTTCAATTCTCTTTGCTTTTAATCACCAATCTCAACTTCTACTACTTAATTCTTAAGAATTAAGTACTATTCGATGGTTTCATTAGGTAGCTTGGTGGTAATTTGGAGGTAAGAAAATGAAGAAAATGAAGGAAGAGGAAGAAGATGAAAATGGCGTTGGAGAAGGAGAAGAGAAGAAAGAGAAAGTGTTACTTAGGTGGTGATAACTTTAAGGTGACAAAGTCAAATTTTACTTCCTCATTTAATGCCAAATGTGTGGCTAAGATCAAGTCCTAAATAATCTCATCTAATGGCTCTAAATATTTCTCAAATAATTCTCTTCTACTTATGATTTCACTCCACCAATTAATTAAATTAACTCCACTAATATAATTCCTTATTTATTTCTTAATATACCACACTAGAAATAATATTCATTTAATACATAAACTCTCCAACAATATTCATGAAATATTTTCTACCCGCCTAAATCATGCAAACACGCTCCAAAAATAGTAAATAAAAGATTAAAAATGCATAGTAATTTTTTCAGACTAAAATAATACCAAGTCCCGGACCGATGATACTATTCACAGACTGGTAAATCACTATTACCGACACTAAAAGAAAATCAGACTGTTACAAAACTTGTGTTATTTTTTGTCAAATAAATCCTAAAAAAATATAAATAATCAAGAGAAACTTCCTCACACCTGATTCTTACATACCTTTATCCAAATAAACCTATGATTCAAGACATAGGAAATTTCCAGCATTAAAATAACCTTGACCTTTGATGGGTTTTTAAGAGATAACTTGAGTTATATGTCTCCAAATTGAATGAAATTAGATTCATTAGAAAGATAAGACAAAATTATACAAATTTGATGAAGGGACCACAGCCCAGATCATTCTGTAAGGTAGCAAAAAAAAGCTAGGAACACAGACTAATAGTCCAGACCTGATTCAGCAGAACCAAGTCCAATGTTTATTGAATTCCTCCTTAACCAAACACTCAAGTTAAATCAATCTAAAACCAAAGAAGTCTCAAGACATAGTGCAACAACTCTCATGAAGAACTCAGAACATAATCTTGCCATTATGGTGGTCAAAATGGGCACTCAATTCAGTGATGCATGTGGCCCGTCATAACAGAATCAGTTTGGGTGTTTCAGCCATAAGTTGAGCTATATATATCCAAATTGTACACAAGAGGATGGGTTGGAAAGATAAGAAGTAGACCTACAACTTTTATGAAGGACTCAAACACAAATGGGAAGTATAAAGGATCAAAAAACAGCACGTAATCTCACCCTATAACACCTTTTCTCAAATTCAGCTTACTTTAACCATGAAAAGAACATGAAAGACATAGATACAAGGTAGATATTCTACCACATACTAAATACTCATCAAACATCACCCAAGAGCATGTTATTGCAACCAAAGTTCAACAAATCAATCATTTCATACAAAATCCCAAAATATACACATGATAGCATAAATGCACAAAATCAAAAATTAGAGTAAGGTAAGTGTGTTTATGAACACTAACCTTAAAAATAAGCTTTAGCAACCTTAAATTAAAACTTTCTAAGCTCTGACTTTGCCTTTACTCCATGGTAAAGGTTTCTGCAATCTTTGGCTCAAGTAGAGAATCTCCAAATTTCTTGAAATAATTCACCAAAAATCACTTCTCAAGCTTTAATCTCTAGGATTAATAACTTAAATCAAGTTGGGTGGAAAAGATTTGGTAGATTTAGTGAGTTGGAAGTGAAGAAAAACAAAGAGAAGAAGAAGAGGGAGTTGGCGTTAACATGGAGAAGAAGAAGAAAAGAAAAAGTGTTGCTCAATAATTGAGAAGTTGACATATAAAGCAACTAAAGGGTAGTTTAGTCTTTTCCCACAATTGGATGGCTAAGATTAAGTCAAAAGTAATCTCATCTAATGGCTACAAATAATCTCCAATTAAATTCCTTCAAAATATTATTTATCTCCATAAAATTCTCAAATTTAATCCTTAAAAATAATTCCTCAAATTTCCTTAATATAACATCATAATTCACTATTCACTAATTATCTAAATTCTCCAAAAATATTCATTACTTATTTTCTACCCATAAAAATCATGTATGCATACTCCAAAAATATTTAATAAAATGTAACACATAGATAGTAATTTTTTTGGGACCAAAATAATACTTATTCCCGGACCGATGGTACTATTCATAGACCCGTGGTACTATTCACAGACCGGTAAAACTATTATTTTAGACACAGAAATCAGGGCGTTACATTTTGACTTGTCCATTTGTCTGACGATGATAGGGACTGTTGATACGGTGAGTGATTCCGTATCTTTTTAGTAGAGTCTCTAAAGGTCTATTACAGAAGTGTGATCCTCCATCACTGATAAAAGCTCTAAGCATACCAAATTTGGTGAGGCCCAAACGTATTTTATCTGCTATCAGCCACGTTGTTCATAAACCATGGTAACGATACAGATCAGGCATTGCTACCACCATTACAGGATCTAGATGCCACTAGGTCGTTTAACTGGGGAGTTGCTACTCTATCTTATTTGTATTAGGGCATGGACCTGTGCGTCCGAGGAGCTCACTTGAAAATAGGCTACAAGCGTGCGATTGAGGTATGAAACCTAATTAGTTGATTACCGTCTGTTTTTTGCTCTTATTCTTGCTTTTCTATTTATTCACTAATTTCTACCTATTCTTCATGCAAATTTGGGCTTGTGAGCATAAGGTCCTTCCTATGCCTGGCTTGTTTGGCTTTGAGGGGGACGTAAATGTGAGGACTTTACCTCGAGGCCGAGCAAGACGCTACAGCAGGAGGTACTCACATACTACCTCAAACATTAGAGTGTACCGACAGCTGTTGAACGGCTTGAACCGGGATCGTGTAAGTTGCTACCTCCCTTTGTTTATTGAGTTTTTTTTCTTATGTTATTGCTTTTTCTTCTCTTTTCTTTTCTTTTGCTAATGATTTTTTCTTTTTTCTTTTTTCTTTTTTCTTTTCTTTTCTTTTTTATCTTTCTTTTTTCTTTTTCTTTTTCTTTTTCTTTTCTTCTTTTTTTATTCTTTTCTATAGATAGAGAGATATCCATGGGGAGATGCAGTTGACTTCCTCGATTTGGTTCAGGCAGCCATTGGCTATCAGCATAGACATCTCCTCCTTTTGGGACTCTTCTATGATGTCTATTACCTCAGAGAGAGGGTATACAAGTGGAAGCTTGGTCCGGACAGGAGGAGGGTGTGACATCCCGACCCAGCAAAGCGATCCTAGGATGGCAGGCTAGCTAGGGTAGTGGAATGCGGGACATAGGAATGAATCGAATCATATATCGAAAAGGGGGAAACTAATCATTAGAGGTGCCTTTTGGTGGAATGGCTGGAGAGTTGGAAGAACTCCAGGGTTAAGCGTGCTCGCTTAACGGAAATCCTAGGATGATGGGTGACGTCCTGGAAAGTTTCCCATTTCACCTGCGGGACAAAACCGTGAGGGCGGGTGTATGTGTTAGCCGGATTAGGCCGGGGCATAACCTCATGGCCAAAGCGGACAATTCCTCTGATGATTAGAGTCGGGCGTGACAGTTGGTATCAGAGCCGGACCCCCTCCAGTAGATGTATTGTTCGAGGATGAACCACGCGGAAGCTGGTGGGCCTGTGACATCCCGACCCGGCAAAGCGATCCTAGGATGGCAGGCTAGCTAGGGTAGTGGAATGCGGGACATAGGAATGAATCGAATCATATATCGAAAAGGGGGAAACTAATCATTAGAGGCACCTTTTTATGGAATGGCTGGAGAGTTGGAAGAACTCCAGGGTTAAGCGTGCTCGCTTAACGGAAATCCTAGGATGGGTGAAGTCCTGGGAAGTTTCCCATTTCACCTGCAGGACAAATTCGTGAGGGCGGGTGTATGTGTTAGCCGGATTAGGCCGGGGCATAACCCCGTGGCCAAAGTGGACAATTCCTCTGATGATTAGAGTCGGGCGTGACAGTTGGTATCAGAGCCGGACCCCCTCCAGTAGATGTATTGTTCGAGGATGAACCACGCGGAAGCTGGTGGGCCTGTGACATCTCGACCCGGCAAAGCGATCCAAGGATGGCAGGCTAGCTAGGGTAGCGGAATGCGGGACACAGGAATGAATCGAATCATATATCGAAAAGGGGGAAACTAATCATTAGAGGCGCCTTTTGGTGGAATGGCTGGAGAGTTGGAAGAACTCCAGGGTTAAGCGTGCTCGCTTAACGAAAATCCTAGGATGGGTGACCTCCTGGGAAGTTTTCCATTTCACCTGCGGGACAAAACCGTGAGGGCGGGTGTATGTTTTGGCCGGATTAGGCCGGGGCACAACCCTATGGCCAAAGCGGACAATTCCTCTGATGATTAGAGTCGGGCGTGACAGAGGGTCCCACACGATGTCCCCTACTACATGCTATCGATGAGGTCTGTGAACCCCTCCCCAAACATCAATGCATGCAAATGCATGTGACTAAGGGCAGAAATGCACGTGAATGTATGAGTCGCCACCTTATTTAATTATTTTAGGGTAAACTAGGAAAAAACCCTAAGTGACTCCAAATTTAATTAACATAAATGCTAGATTAATTAACCCAATGTTAAAGCAAGGTCTACGAACCCGAGGTGGATCTCGAGACTATGTCATGCTGATGAACTAACCTATGAATGAATGCTTTTTGCAGGGTGAATGAAATAATTGAACCAATGAAAATGTTTATGTGATTTCGACTTGTCGCTCGGGGTTAAATCCCAAACGTGCCTACGTACTTCCGTTTGAATGGAAGATCAAAGTCAACGTAGTTCGATAGGCCTTTTTGAAAGGGCTTTGAGTGGGTATGCTTTATGCATGAGTGTGTGTGTATGCTTTGTGCATTTTGTTTAGGCATTCTGCCTGACAATTGATTTTTAGGCATTTGATGCCAAAATTGTTGATTTAAGGCTTTTAGCCAAAAAGAATGATTTAGGCAAATTGTTGCCAAAAGATTTATGTGATTTAGGCGATTGTCGCCAAAATGCTTGATTTTAAGGCTTTTAGCCAAAAGTTTGATTAATTTAAAGGCTTTTAGCCAAAGAAGGTTGATTTAGGCAATCTGTTTGCCAAAAGATGATTATCTAGGCGATTGTCGCCAAAATGATTGATTTAAGGCTTTTAACCAAACAAGTTGATTAATTTAAGGCATTTTGCCAAAAGATTGATTTAAGCGATTTGTCGCTGAAGGTAGTTAATTTAGTTTATAGGCAATGTGTTTGCCAAAAATTGATTAACAGAATTGTAATGTAGGCAATTTTATTGCCAAGAAAAACGTGTTTGAATTAAGGCCTTTTAGTCACAATTATTGATTAATTGGACTTAAGTCGAATTTGTTTGAAATAAAGGCAATTTCACCATAGTTATTGATTAACTAGGCTTTTTTAGCCAATATTGTCGGATTTAAGCTTAACACCACGATTATTGATTAACCAGGCGTTTAACTTAAATTTATTTAATTGAGGCAATTTATTTGCCTAATGATTGACGTGAATGCATTTATGCAGTTGTAGAATTATTAGGAGTAGAAAAGAAGCATGCATGAAGTGCTAAAATTAAATAGGCAGAGTTTAGTTCATGTACCTGATTTAATCGTCGACCGCTTCTTAACTCCAGGTTAAGCTCCTCATTAAGGGAATATTAATTAATTTGATTTTAATGACCACTTAACAAAGCAAAGAAAGCAATAAAGCTAAACTAAAATGCAGAAAAGCAGTAAAGAATCGCCAGGAGCGTAGGGGAGAAGGAGCGTCCGTCAACACAGACTGAGTGAGTTGAAAGGTCACACCGGGCCTGTATTTATAGGCGAAACGGACTGTTTCGGCGGCCTGGGCCGCCGGGGCCGGTGACCTGGCGGCCCGAGCCACCGACGCCGGTGGTTCTGCTATTTTTTGTTCCGGAAGTTTCGGACGTCCAAAAAATATTTCGGGACCAGTTCCGTGATCCTTGTAATTTTCCGGACGTTTCAAGTACCATATTAGCACACTTTCGGTGAACTTCCAAAATGGCCTTTGGTCCGGCCGGACTGTTTGCAGTCCGGGAAAACTGGCTCTTTGAGCCTCAAAATTTGGGTATTCACAGTTGCCCCCCACTGGCAACCATAAAAAAGATTTATGGGAGTCGGTGGTTGTCTGAAACGCAAATTTTGGAGGCGAAAATCGGACGCGTCCAGAAGACCTGCCTTTTGGCTATTTGCTTATAAATAGCTTGAAATTCTCATTTCATTCATTCCATACTCTCCAGAACAAAAGAGCTCTCCCAAATTCTCTCATCTTCCTCAAAGCTTCAAGGCTTCTTCTATGGCTTCCTCAGATTTTAGCGACGAGGATTTTTTGGGGTCTCTGGAGATTTCTCTCGATGAGGTCGATCTTATGGTAGACGCTGATACTCACGCCTCCATGACCGGCATTTTCGCCCAGGTAGGCTCCCTTTCACTTTTGTCTGCATATTATTTATTATTTGGGCCTTAGGCCAAATTCTGAATTTTTGGGCCTTAGGCCAAATTGTGAATTTTTAGGCCTTAGGCCAAATTGTTATTTTTTGGGCCTTAGGCCAAATTGCGAAATTTTGGGCCTTAGGCCAAATTGTGAATTTTGGGCCTTAGGCCAAATTGTGAATTTTTGGGCCTTAGGCCAAATTGTGAATTTTTGAAAAAATTTCCTGTGC
The DNA here is from genome assembly GCF_041381405.1 of Jatropha curcas. Taxonomy (NCBI): domain Eukaryota; kingdom Viridiplantae; phylum Streptophyta; class Magnoliopsida; order Malpighiales; family Euphorbiaceae; genus Jatropha; species Jatropha curcas. The sequence continues at coordinate 12,051,659 of NC_143157.1, read as the reverse complement.
TTACTGTTTTTATTAGTATGCATGCTAGGGTAGAACTAAGACATTACCCTTAGTAAGGAACCGAGGAGTAACTCTTAGGTTGATTTACCTTTTAGGACTCCCGTATTAAATTGGATGTGGGTGAGAGTTCTGTGGCTGAAGTTCCGCTCGAAATATTTGATCAAAACAACCCGGTTGGCGCGATTATCCGCCCGTCTTATCTGGGCTATCTGAGACATCTTGACATGGGTCGGAGCAACTATAAGGAGTTATTGTGTGCCTTGGCCGAGAGATGGTGGGACACCACCAATACTTTCCACTTCTCTTGGGGCGAGTTGACACTGACCCCTGCGGACTTCTCGGTGATCTCCGGGATCCCTTTCGGCATTCGACCGATCGAGCTATATGATGACTGGAGGACTGAGATCTCCCCTGACCGGATGGTGAAGCTGATTGGGATAGACCTGTTGACGCGTGATTTTTATGCCCCCACCTGGCCCGGTGATGACATGAGGACAAGGGACAAGGTATCACGATAAACCAGAAATGTTTGAACCAGAAATTGAATCAAACCGCCCAAAGGGGTCTGACCCGTGTTAGGGCTGCGTCACGCAGCTAGTACCCGCGTGACGGCACTATTAGTTGCGTCACGCAGCTCTAACAGGGCTGACACCTCTGGCGCGCGCCCGTACAACGGCCTGCACTGTTTGTATGGATACGCGGCAACTGTACGAAACGTAAGTCGCGTCACGCGGGCTTACGGGTGCGTCACGCAGCTTATACCCGCGTGACGCGACTGCTCTATTGCCCTAACCATATAAATACAACATTTTACAGCAAAAAAAGGGGAGGAGGACTTTTGGACATTTTTCTCTGAAAACCCTAAAGATCTAAACTAAGTTTTTGATAAAAAACGGCTAGGGTTTCTTCCACAAGAGCTCAAGTGAGTAAACTTGAGGAAGATCAAGCCCTTAACAGTTTAGTTTTGAAATCAAAAAGCATAAGAAAAATATAATAAGAGAAAAAGAGAGAAAAGAAAGAAAGATCAAAACGTTTTGCTATGTGAAAATCTGGTAATCACATTCCTGGGATCGTGAAACAACGTCTCTAAGCTAATCTTAGCGCATGCAATCCTCGAATCTGAGGGCAAGGTAACCATTCTAAACATTATCTTTCATTTCTAGCATTTTATTCCTTAAATCTCGTTTTCACAGTGTTTAGTTGGTCTGTTATTGGTAAAACGCAATTTTGCCCACTGTTGACCTTTTCTGGGTTGAGTTTAATTATTTTTAACGAAAAGAACACGTAAACAAGGTAGTTTGAAAGGTAGTTGCGGACCAGAGCAGCCGCGTCACGCAGCTACTACCTGCGTGACGCGACTGTTCATGTCCAAAAGTCTTTGTTCTCATATTCATATTTAATGTGATATTTTGGATAAATAATCAATAAAACTCAGAATTTTAATAAGTCACAAATAGTTCCGTCACGCAGCTAGGAGTTCAGTCACGCGACTGTTCCTCATAGAACAGCTGCGTGACGCATCTGTTCCTATTTCCAGTAATATGTTAAAAGTTGCGCCACGCGACTGTTCTTCATAGAACACCCGCGTGACGCGACTGTTCTAAAAGTTCCAGAATGAATAAGGAGAGTTGCGCCACGCGACTGTTCTTCATGGAACAGCTGCGTGACGCGACTGTCTTGAAATTCCAGAATAGTTTCCTTATTTCGTTTTAATTTCATATTACTAAGTAGATTTTGATCCTAACTCAGAAAACGGTCAATTATGGGCAAACTAAGTTTTAATCAAACCGGATCAATTAATTATTTATCATTAATTATATTATCAAACTCGGTTTGTGGCCCGCCTTTAACCATAAGGCAAGAGCGGGTCTTTTATTATACTTGATATGTATTATGGATGGATGGTGGATGATATGATTTATTTGTGATGAATGCAATGAATGGACCTGATTGGGACGGTTAATTAATTTTCCATATAGGAACTCGGTTCGATCTAATCGGGTTTGGGGTTAAATAATTGGCTTTTTCTAAAATAAAATCAAATTAGAAATTGTAGGTTAAAAGAGGCCGGTTTTTCCGGGCGTCGGCTTCCAACGGGCCGACGTACCCAATTCCCTTACCTAGAACCTCTTTGGTTCGCCTGACCAGTTTTTCAAAATAAGAGGCCTTGAATAAAATGGGTTAAAATGGAGTCACTTTTACAAAAAAAAAAATGGAAACGGTCCCATTGCCGAAATAATGGGTGGTGACTAAAAATAATTTATAAGACCGATTTATCGGCATCGTATATCCAAAAAAGGTTTTTATCACCGCTTTTTCCAAATGAATATTTAAGTACACAAATAAAATCCGATCCATGATTTTCTCCGGGGGAAAACAGTTTGGCGACTTCACTGGGGATTTTACACCCATTAATCCCCGGTTATTTTTAATAATTTAATGGTTGCAATTAGGAATTGACTCTAAAAGCCTACTATTTCTAAATAAAATTGGTTAGAAAAGCCGATGGAAAATAATTAATCGTCCGTATGTGTTTAATTACTTCCTTTTTTCCTTCTAGGATTTTTGCATCCATTCGCATTCCTTACTTCTGACCTCATTCTACCCGTATCACCCTTCGGTACTGGTGTTAAGTTTGACGGTGGATCTAGCCTAGACCATGCGATTTAGGTGCATCCATCCGAGAATTAACATTACTACCAACCGCAAGCCTAGTACTTAAAGGTGCGTCAAAAGGAGTAGGCCCAACAAAGCTCAAATCCTGTTTGTGGAACCCAGACCTTGTTCAGCCCGATTAGACCGAAACCCATGCACATAGTTCAAAGCCTTAGTTACTTCCCCTAGGGTGCGCCCGATTCTATTTGCTATTGTAATGCCGCATTCATTTCCGAGAGTTTATATTGTCAATCTCAAAACCCCCTGTTGGTTGTCGAGATTAGACCAATTTCTAGGAAACAGATGTCGGAATTTATACCAATGGAATTCGTGTGTGGGAGGAATAAGGTTGGAAGGCATGCATTTCCCAACTCCCGTTCCCCTGTTTGCTATAAACTGTACATATGTTGTGACATTCATGCACCATGTAACACCTTCCTTTTCAGCCATGCACCAATAAGAGCTAATGTTCGGTATGGACATTTGATCTTGATTTTGAGACCGGATTTCAAATTCGTTACGAATAATATAATGCGATTACTTATAGTGAACTAATACCCAAAAGAAAAGGGAGTTATAAGGGGGTTGCAATTCCTTTGTATTTCAACATTTCTCGCATTATCTGAAAATAAGTGAGAGATCATAAAATTTTGTACCGAAATAAAAGAAAATCCTGCTTGGGGCCATATGTTCCAAAGGCAAAAAGTAAGGATACAAAAAAATAATAAACAACAAAAGTAAAATCCCGCTCGGAAATTCTTTCATTCCGAGGCAAAAGTTAGGGATTCAAGAGAAAATAGTTGATCGTAAATCCAAAAGGAATGATTGACGACAGATAATGCTTGAAATGTTCAAATACAAAATAAGTTATTGATGCATTATTCATATCGAATTTTTGATCTGGTCGCCGAAACTGAGATCTTATTTCCATACCGGCTTTAGCGCATTAGAAATGCACTTCTCATCCTATATGCTTTCATTTTCACATGCATACATGCAGGACCCTCTTTAACTCAGAAATTTTTTATCAGAATTGATCCTTCCCGGGGAACCACTTTGAGAGTTTGGAATCGACGTCCTGGTCAGCGTTTAATCAGAACATCCCCAATCCTCGAATTTGCTACGGTTAGCTCCGTGAATCAGTCCAGTTCATCAAATTCAGAGCCCGATTTAGATTCAGTAGAAATGGCGGATAACACAGGAAACGAGACCGGATTTTCTGAGGCTCAGATAAGAACTATTGCTCAGATTGTGGCTGCAGCTCTTGCTCAAGACCGGGCCCAAAGCCAGAATACTCTCCCTTCGGGTAGCCAACCTGTGGTTGAAGAAAGGCCAATCCCGGAACCTGTGTCAGGTAATCAGGCTTCTGTGGGAAACACTGTTCCAGTCGAAAATGATGTGCTCAAGCAACTTGCCGACTTGAAAGAAAGATTTGACAAAATGGCGGTGATAAAGGAGAAAGACCCGGCCACCAATTTCCACATATCTGAGTATGTTTTGCATCCGACCAGTTCGGCCTCATTCAAGACTTTCAAGCATTCTATATATGAAGGAGATAATGATCCTCGTTCTCACTTGTCTGAATTTCTCCGAGTATCCCAAATGAACCGGTATAACGTGGAAGATGTTTTGCGAGCATTTCCGCAAACCCTACACAAGGACTATAAGAGATGGTATGACGGTTTAGACGAGGAGGTTCAGAAGAATTGGATCAAACTGCAGACAGCTTTCCTCAAACATTTCAAGACTGAGGAGAGTGATGAGTTCAGTTTGCGGGATTTAGAGAGTTTAAGACAAGGGAAGGACAAAGGTTTTTTCGACTACTACAGGAGATGGAGAACTAAGTTGTATAGAGTTCAGACAAGGCCAAAGGAAAAAGAGCTAATCAGAATATTTAGCAGGAGCTTGTTGCCCTTCTTCAAGGAGCGGATGATGACTCAGCCGCTCACTGATTTTTCTTTGGTTCAAAGTGCTGGTCTAAACATCGAGGAATTGTACAAGGAAGAGAAGAAGAAGAACAGAGGGTTTGGTAACTACCGGACTTCTTATGGTGACAGAGGTGCTAGAAGCAGTAATCATAATCAGTCAGGAACCAGTAATGCCGTAGTGGGGGCAGTTAATGAGAGAACTAGGAGAGAGTTCACTGACTTAGGAAGGCCTTTGAGCACGGTGCTAAGATCATGCATCAAGAATGGAGTGTTGTCAAAACTACCGATCGACTCGACTAAACCAATTCGAGGGAGGTACTTGGACAGAAATTGTGATTATCATCAGTGCAAGGGACATTCAACTGATGAATGTTTCAAATTGAGGCATGATATTCAAGACTTGATTGACAGTGGGAAGATTACTAAGCCATCGGATAAGAGTAAGCCCAGCACCAAGAACAATCCGCTTCCCCAATATCAGTACAATTATCCACCTCGTAAGTCTCATTCGGGCGGATCGGTTAATGCAATTGGGAGCGGGTTATCAGAAGAGGTAGTATTAGCTGAAGCAGAGTAGGAAGAGTGGATGTGCGCTATGTTAAACATATGGGATGACTGTAGTAGTGATGAGGAAGAAAAGGTGCCAGTGAAGATTGAAATCGAAAAAAGTATCACTGTGAAAGTAGGTGATGTACCAGAGGATGAAGATGAACAGTTCCAGCTGGCTATTCAGAAGAGCTTAGCCGACCAAGAGGAACAATGGTATTACAACAGTGAAGAAGAAGTGAATGAAGTGGGTGTTCAGAGCTTGACCCGCAGTGGGCGAGTGTACAATCCCGAGAGTAGTATGCAGGCTAAGGGAAAAGAGACTGCTGTTGATGGGGCAAAGAAGAAAGTGACAGAGAAAGACGGGGAGAACCCTAAAGAGAAAAAGAGTGAGGAAGAGGTAGTGAAAGGGCAAAAGAAGGCTGTCGAGGTTGGAGAAAGCAGTCAGAGTAAAGTGCCTAGTGGGATGACCGCCAGTTCAGTGCTGAGTCAATTACAAAGAACCAGAGCAGACATTTCAATATGGGATTTGCTGATAGCATCTAAAGAACATAGAGAGGCCTTGCTTGAAGCCATGACCTTTGTCAGAGTGCCGGCTCGGATCCAGAGTGTTGATATGATCAACGTGCTATAGCGTAGAATCGGTGAAGTTACCTTCTTTGACTCAGACCTCCCACCAGAAGGAAGGAACCACTGTAAGCCACTGTATATTCAAATTGCTGTCAATGGACGAGACACCCGGAATGTAATGATTGATAACGGATCGGCACTGTGTGTATGTCCGCTAAAGATGCTGTCCAAATTTAAAATAGAAGAATCAGAGCTTGAGCCGTCAAACATGGTGGTCAAGGCTTATGATAACACTATGCGGAATGCAAAAGGGACTTTCAAAGCGAAGATATCCACAGGGGTAGTGGAAAGCTGGGTAGACGTAATTGTGCTCGATATCTTAGCCAACTATGCTCTGTTGTTGGGAAGACCTTGGCTCCACCCTTTGGGCGCAGTTCCGTCCACTCTGCGCAGAAAAGTAAAAATTCCGTGGGGTACAGACGTGGTCACAGTCAATGCACAAGAAGATCTGAGTGTAGCAACAGTAGAGGGCTTAGAGCTGGCGGTGCCCTTATCAGGATTTCAGGTGGCAGTAATTGATGCGCCCACCACCGAGAGCAAGAGTGCAGTGAATCGGATGAGTCCTTTCTCGAGGAAGATGATGAAGAGAATGCAATGGCAGTATGGTCGAGGTTTGGCCCGGGAGCTACAAGGAAGGTTTGAGCCTCTCTCATCGGCATTTGGACAACAAGACAAACGGGGATTGGGATATTCTGAGAACACAAAAAAAGAGAAGTATGAGATCCGGTCTCCTGTTAGAGGGTTAAATCTGAATCATATCTTCTTTGTTCCACAAGCCGAGGGAGAATTTCGAAGTGGGGGGAAGACCTATCCCGGTTTGGAGATATTTATGACTGATTATGAGGAGAAGCTGATCAAGTTGCCCGAACCTTCCTTGGAACAGCTGATGGATGGAATTGAGTTTATGGTGGGTATGACAGAAGCAAACACTGGATCTGATTGGTTAAAGAAGATATCCGAGTTTAAAGACTTTTTGGGGATTGGGGATGAAGCTTCCAAGTCAGTGCAAGAGCAGAAGGCCAAGGCGAGGATCATCCAGTCTGTTCTAGCTGCTGAAGATGCCGAAGAGGCAGAGAGGAAGGCGGAGAAGATGATAGAGCATGGAGAGTCTGAGAAAGAAGCCACTCCGGAAGAGGAAGGAAGTGCAGATCCAGATGAAGTAATCTCGGCAATAAAAGATACTTGTAATGAATGTATTGAACAAGCAGTGAATCCTGTGTTTTGTTTTTCTGATGCTTGTTTTGAGAACAATATGGATGGTTTTCCTCTTTTATTTTAATCAATGGAAGTGAACTTTGACTATTTGTTTTCTTGTTTTCCTGATTGTCACGTTCATGGCATTGATTATACCACTCGCATATTTGACATAAATGCATTGCATCATTTTGCATTTAATTTAAGCACCACTGAAAATCCTAAGATAATTGAAATCGGATCAGACTTCAAACATGAGCTCAGACAGGACCTTCAAGAATGTATTAAAAGAAATTCAGAGATATTTGCTTGGAGTTATGCGGATATGCCAGGGATCGACAGATCAATAGCGGAGCACTTCATCCCTACTGATCCGAGTGTTAGGCCAGTAAAACAGAAAAGGAGAAGGGTCAGACCACAATGGCAGGACAAGATCAAAGATGAAGTCCAGAAGCAGTTGGATGCAAGATTCTTAGAAGTAGTACACTATCCGGAATGGTTGGCAAATATAGTCCCTGTGTTGAAGAAAGATGGCAGGATAAGAGTCTGTGTCGACTACAGGGACCTGAACAAAGCCTCGCCTAAGGACGATTTTCCACTTCCACACATAGATGTTTTGATAGACAGTGCTGCTGGAATGGGATGTTATTCTATCATGGACGGATTCTCAGGGTATAATCAGATATTGATGGCCTTAGTAGATAAGCATAAGACCGCCTTCACCACAGACTTCGGAACATTTTGCTATAGAGTGATGCCGTTCGGACTAAAGAATGCCTACTATGTTATTTCATGATATGATCCATAAAGGATTGGAAGTGTATGTAGATGACATGGTGATCATGACAAAAACACAGGAAGAACATGCAGAGATGCTGGAGAAGTTCTTCACACGGGTCAAACAGTATAATTTGGGGCTTAATCCCAAGAAGTGTGTATTAGGAGTGACGAAGGGAAAATTGTTAGGTTTTGTGGTAGGACCCAATGGGATTGAGGTTGACCCAGACAAGATAAAAGCCATTCAAGATATGGAACCGCCAAGAACAGAACGTCAGGTGAGAAGCTTCCTGGGTAAGATTCAGTATATCAGCGGATTTATTTCAAGATTATCCATCACCTGTGCTCCAATTTTCAAGCTACTGAAGAAGAATCAACCAGTCAAGTGGAATGAGGACTGGCAGAAGGCCTTTGACCACATAAAGAAATACCTGATGAATCCACCGGTGCTCAGTTCACCAAGACCGGGAGAACCTCTAATTTTGTACCTATCTATAGAAGATGCAGGAGTGGGAGCAATGTTGGTACAGCCGGACTCCGCTGGAGTAGAAAAAGCTATTTACTACATCAGCAAGAAACTACTGCCCATCGAAGAGAAATACAATCTAATAGAGAAAACGTGCATGGCAGTAGTATGGTCGATAAAGAAGTTGAGGCCGTATTTTGATTCCTTCAGGGTAACTTTCATCTCCAAAATTGATCTGTTGAAGTATCTGCAGAAAACACTTACTCTAGAGGGACGGCTGTCTAAGTGGTTGATTCAAATGTCTAGTGTGGATGCAGAGTTCGTAACGAAGAAGACGGTCAAAGGTCGAGCAGTGGCAGAATTCCTAGCAGAAAACCCTGTGACAGACAATGAATCATGGGAATTGGAGTTTCCGGATGAACACTTGCTGAGTATTGACACAGGAGCTTGGAGATTGTACTTTGATGGATCAGCTAACAGAAACTGAGCTGGGGCTGGTATTGTTATAGAAGCACCTAACGGCGAAGTCACAACCATGTGCAAGAGACTACTGTTCCCGGTCACTAACAACATGGCAGAATATGAAGCGTGCATCATGGGAATGGAAGCTCTTCTTGCATCCGGCGCTAAGGAGGTCGAAGTAATAGGAGATTCTTTACTGGTTATTGAGCACGCCAACGAGAGATGGAAGGTAGAAGAGGAAAGATTGAAGCCCTATGTTGAGTACTTGTTGAAAAAAGCAGCACTATTTGACAAGATCACTTTTACTCACATAGGAAGAACCTATAACAGAATTCCAGACACCTTGGCAAACTTAGCGTCGGCGTGGCAGGATTTAAGCAAAGTTCCAAAGAAGCCATTTATCATTACCACAGCCAATATCCCGTGCTATCAAGAACATTACGTGAATCAGGTGGAGTCGGAGGAAGAACCCTGGTTTATAGATATCCTGAGGTATATGAAAGATGGTACCTTTTCTGACGATGCGACAAAAGAAGACCGTGCAGTCTTAAGGAAAATGGCTCTGAACTATGTCCTAGCCGATGGCGAACTCTATAGGAAAACCTGGGATGGGATGTTGCTACGATGCATGAGTAAGAAAGAAGGAGAGGACATAATGAGAAAAGTTCATGAAGGAGTTTGCGGTACTCATCTAAGCGGCATGAGCTTAGCAAGAAAAATCATGAGGCAAGGTTATTTTTGGGTGCAGATGGAAGGCGACTGTGTTCAATATGTGCGTCGTTGCAAAGCTTGCCAATACCATGACAATCGAAGCCACTTACCTGCTGTCGAACTCCATCCGACAACTCCTTCGTGGCCTTTTTCTGCATGGGGCATAGACATCATCGGTAAAATCTCACCTGCAGCATCCAATGGTCATCAGTATATATTGGTTGCAGTTGACTACTTCTCTAGATGGATCGAGGCTCAATCTTATAGAATCTTAACTGCCAAGCATGTGGCAAGATTTATTGAACAGAACATTTTCTGTCGCTATGGTGTCCCCCATCACATAGTTACAGATAATGGTTCTCATTTTCAAGCAGAAGTTGGCCAATTGCTTTATAAATATAAGGTTGAGCATCATCATTCTTCTCCTTATCGCCCTCAGGCCAATGGTGCAGTAGAAGCTGCGAATAAGGAGATCAAAAGAATCCTGTCTAAGATATACGAAAGGCACAGAAGCTGGGCCGAGAAACTTCCTTTCGCGCTCTGGGGGCATCGCACTACCTTCAAGGCAGTAAATGGAGCTTCTCCCTTCGAATTGGTATATGGGATGGAGGCAGTGTTACCGGTAGAGCTCGAAAAGAAGTCTCTCAGAGTTTTAGTAGAAGCTGGTCTGACCGAAGAAGAATGGGTCAAGAAGAGGTATGAAGATTTGGCACTCTTAGACGGAAGGAGACTGAATGCTCGATTCCAGGATCAGATGAGAAAAAGGAGGATTGCTCGTTTCTACAACAAGCGGGTACATCCAAGGGCTTTAAAGAATGGAGATTTAGTGTTGATCAGGTTATTGGATCATGAAGCCCAACATCATCCTGGCGGGAAGTTCAAACCCAACTGGCATGGGCCGTTTAGAATTCAGAAGCTGCTACCTAAAGGCGCCGTCGAATTAGTCACTATGGAAGGAGAGCCTGTCAATCGAATTGTCAATCAAGATCAAATGAAAAGATTCTATGTCTGAAATGATGATTTCAAAAAAAAAAAAAAAAAAAAAAAAAAAAAAAAAAGAGAGCTAAGTTGAAAACCCGAAAGGGCAGCTTAGGCAAGAAATGAGCTCGCTAGGTTGAAAACCCGCAAGGGCGGCCTAGGCAAAAGTTAGAGCATGTAAAAAAAAATGCAAATGCAAAATAATGATAATAAAATAAAATCTTGGGATTAACGCGTGGTGCTTAGCTTAAATGCAGAATTCATGCCATGCGTTCGTGACAGATTAGTGATTGGTTGCTCAACGCCATCAACTTGACTCAAAGGAGAATAGGAAATCAAGTAGTTAGAGCGAATGACCATTGAACTAGAATAAACTTTCTTTACTTCTGTATAATGTTGAAAAGAAGTAAGATTAATAAAAGATTTGAATTTCAAAATTTGGTTTCTTGTTTTGGGGTTTGTGGTCGAAGAATGCAAAACCTTCCTCTCTGCTTATTTAAACAAAGATCGACTCATTCGGTGTGAAATGTCTCAGCTGCTGGCCTCTGCCTAAATAAGGAATTCTTGTAGAACGTGGATCAAAGGAACGAACGCCATTTTCTCAGTGATTTTCCTGGAAGGATTAATAAAATCATGAGTAAACTTTGACATTTCCATAAGTTCATGCATACATAAAGGAGTTACACTTGTTATTTTTATTTGATTTGTGCAGGTAATAAAACAGTCATTCCATTCTTTGTTGTTTCCCAGCATAAGCTTTTATTTTTACAGAGTAATTTTTTACTTTATGAGTTTTCATTTATTGACCCAAGGGCAGGAGGCCCAAGTAACTAACAAATAATTTCGAAAGAAAAGTTTTGTTGTCTTTCGTTGTTCATATGTGCAGGAATTAATAAAGACAGAATCATCAAGATCATTGATTAAAAGAAAAGCAGATACATTTAGATAAAAGCCCATGGTTTAAACGCAAAAAAAAAAAAAAAAAAAAACAAAAAAAAAACAAAAAACAAACAATAATTTATTCTGAGGAGACCTATCAGCAAAGGTCAACCTTCACGAAGCGTGACATCATTGCGGGGTAAAGAACCAGTTGGCATATGCAGGTGACACAGTATCCTGCATCATTCCTTCATCTAAATGCACGGTGTTTCGACTTTGCCAACGATCGGCCAAATTAGTCAACAGATGTGATGTTATCAGGCCGCTCTCGAAGTTGTGGACTCGGGGAACACGCTGTATCATCCCATACTGACGATTGATCCTATCTGGGAAATAGGCCATGGAACGGTCTAAACTGGCATACAAAACATAATTGAGACTCATGCTTCCGATCGTGGCCAGTCTAATTCTCTACCAAGGACAGGTCCACCGAATAGTAGGGTTATCACCAAAATCGAAGCGTCTCCGAGACCGAGATTGAAAAACGGCAGGTCCATAAGTTGGAATCAAGCGAGCGGGAACCGGAGGAATCAGGCTTAATTTGTCCAGAGCCCAAGCTTGCAATAGCAATGGACAACCGCGATGATGAACATTGAAGTCAGTAATGTGAAGGGCAATATCCCTGGCCCAACACATTGTTTCCCCCATGATCATCATGAAGACGGTACGATGGTACAATTGCATGTCACGAACAATGGTCAGAAGTCGGAAGTCTCCAATCTCAGGCTGGCGATTCTTCATGGCATACACATTCAGCAGCAAGAAGCAGCAAGCTCGGATCCAAGGCAGATCTAGATCAGTGGACAAAACTCTGTTCAGGAAAGGTTCCAAAGGAAGACCATGATCCACGTTTATGCCACCAGGAAGGTAAACCGGGCACAAGGCCACGATCTCAGTTAGGTTGTACCTAGGACCTGGGGGCAAGGCCGGAGTTTCGTCTTGTTCAGGATGATGATCCATCACGGCACACATTTCCTCGTAGGTCGGAGTCATTTCAGAGTCTTCAAACCGGAAAACCATGGTGTTAGGATTGAAATGAGTAACGAGCCAAGACAAGAAGCCATGGTTAGGTTTTAGGTCTTTGAAATATCTTAACCAGGTAAGTTGATCCAAAGGAGGAACTTGCCATAGATCGTCAGGAATGGATTGGACGAAAGATGAGACTTGGCTTCTGAAGGCCATGGAAGAAAGTCACTTAAGAAATCGATATGCTTTGGACACTGGATGGGAAGGAGGTGCGAAGTGAAATTTCCATTTATAGAAGAGTGAAGGGACCGATGAATGAAATAACGTCGTCATCCAAAATAATAACCACCATCAGAAGTAGTTGGAAGGATAATCATGTATATTCTACTTGGGTTGGTGAGCATTCAAACCTGCATTGATCAATAAGAAGGACGGCCTGTACAATAAGGAAGTCGAGTCTTTATGATAGCATTAATCGAGAAAGGATGGTTGAGCCATTACATCTGCATTCACTGAGTAGACCGCCCCATCAGGTAAGTACTATAGTTCGCTTTCTGTTTGGAAATTGATTTTTGGTCATATTCCATGTTAAATTCATTATTTTATTCTTTATTCATTTCATTTCATTTATACATTTGCAATAAATCGATTCACTGACGGCTAATAAGATGAACCATTTTTTTTTATGAATAAATGGGACATCGCTATTTTGTGTTTGGTATTGTGTTTGTGTTTTGTTTTCGCAGGAATAAGACTTCACAGTTATAAAACATAGATACATATGATAAAGTGATAAAGGCCAAATATTGTAAAAATAAAAATAATACCATAAGATATGGATATGACTGTACAACCATTCAAAAAAATGTATAATAACTAGAAAACTAATAAATGTTCAAAAATGGAGGAGACATGCAACCAGACTACCGCCGCCTACGGCTAGGACCAGCAACAGCCGGAGGGGGTGGCGATGGTGGCACGTCGTCGGAAGAAGAGCCATCCTCACCCTCATCAGAAGAGTCGAGCGGGATGCCCTCAACCTCTAGTCTCGTCCGAAGCCGCTCCACCTCTGCCTGAAGCCGGCTCACGGCACTGGACTGACGGGACTGATGCCTCCGCAGCCTCCCGTTCTCCAGCTCCTGTAAAGACAAGCATGTGTAAGAAAGGTTACCAAAATAATAAGAAGCAAAAAGGTAAAAGGGTGTAAAATTCATACCAGCTCATGTCGCTCGAAGTAAAGCCGGCCGATGTAGGATCGGGCAAACCCGAATCGCTGGCAGATCTCCTGATACCTCTGGGCCGGCACCTGCAAACAATAAAAATCCATTAAAAGGATATTCAGGTAAAGTGCTCTTAACTTTGTAAATCCGGTTTATAACTTACATGTGTAGTGTGCTCAGGATCCAGCTGTATCGGAGGAGGAGCCTGCCGAAGATCAGCAGGAATGGCGATGCCAGATCCCAAGCCAAGGCCGGGATCCAACACCACCTCCATACCCGGCGGAAATGGGACATCGCCTAGTACTACACCGGCTGGTCCGGTCGGAGCCGCCGCGCCACCAGCCTCAGCCGCTGCCTCAACCCGGTAGTGGGCCGCAGTCTTATACGTCTTCCGCTCCTGTATTTAGTTATGAAGAAAGTAACGGCATCAGTGATTTGAAACAAAGGAGGAGTGATAACAGTAAACAAGGTTGAAGGTTAGATGAATTACCTGGATGTACTCAAGAACCTCGGGAAGTCGAGCCTGCATCCGAGAGGCAAAGTAAGAAGGAAAGTCACCGGCGGACAGGAAATCGTTCGCCGAGAAGCCTTTATACTCTACCTCCAGGTCCTCCTGAGTCAAGCCCTCCAGCAGACACATATGCCGAGGAGGGGCATGAGGCACTCTCCACTGTGCTGGAGCGATCGGAGTGTCGAAGACTCTCTCTCCTAGGAAGTACCGGTCAGCCCAGTATCCTCGCATCAACAGCCTCGACCGGGTGTGTAACTCAGCCACCTCCCGGCCCGGATAGGTCCTCCAGGCCTCGCAATCCCATGGCTCCAAGGATAGCTGCAAAAAAAAATGATAAGAAACCAGCATTAGTTGTGTGTCAAAATAAAGAGAAGACAAGCTAAAGATTCAGAGGTTCTTTCTGTACTCACATCAGATAGCTCCCGGTCATTAAGGAAACTCCGCCAGTACTCGGGATCCTCGCCACTGGCATAAGTGTGGTGGCAGTGGGCCAGATAGCGAGGAATCCTCCTGGACTCGACGGGAGAGTCGCTGCTCGGACCACCCGGGTAGATGCAGTACTCGTAAGACCACACCTGTAACAGAGACAGAAAATAAAGTCAGTTAGTTGAACAGTTGAGAATGGCGGATCACAAAAAAAAAAAGAGAAGAAGGGAAAGTTAAGAGTGAAAATGTGTTACCTCCAAAGGCCGGATGAACAGCTAGTTCGACTCACCGCTAGCACGGGTCCAGACATCCAGACCGTGATAGAGATGAGCCAAACCAAGTGTGGCCCAGTCGAAGGACCCGACCTGGCTCAGATCCCGAAGACATGCCAGCACTGCAGGATCTCCCTTATTCTTGGAGGTGCATAATAGCTGGGAGGAAATGATATAGAACAAGAAGGACCGAGCAGCCTGGTCCCTCTCCTCTCGAGTGTACGCAGGAGCAGCAGGTCGTACATCCTCCGGCAACTCTCTCCAAGCCTCCAACCGGGTCCTGATCCTCTCGGCCCAGAACCAAAAGACCGTCTCGTAAGACATGCACCCCTGTACGGTGTATTGGGTCTGCGTCGTGACACCGAGGAGGGAACGGACTGGCTGAGCTCCGATGGCAGCCGTCTGGTACCGAGCGTCTAGTGGAGGAACCGGGCCAGTGAAGCGAAGGCCGGTGATAGCAGCATAATCCACGGGTGTGAGGGTCATCTCTCCAAACCCGAACACGAAAGTGTGCGTGCAGTCGTTCCACCGCTCCATCAATGCATAGAGCATAGTGGACGGGAAACGAGGCTGCGTACGGCGCAATCCGGCGGCGTAATCTCCGAATCCTGCAGTGACTACCCGGGCTCGCATAGGAGGGTCCAACAAGTCCCAAAAAGTAGAAGCGTCAGTAGCCGAGCCACCTGAGCGGGCCTTGCCCAGATTAACCTGTAAGAAAATTTCAACTCTAATAAATATAAGACTAATAATTGTTCATTTTCTTCTATGGCAGGAGAAACAAAAAACAACTCGAGTTTCGGTTTGAACCGTAGCCGCGTCACGCAACTCCTAGTCGCGTCACGCGTCTACATAGTCGCGCCACGTAACTGTTCAAGATATGTGGCCCCAAGAACGGGTGCGTCACGCAACCACAAAGCCGCGCCACGCATCTCTCTAGCCGCGTCACGCAACTGTTGAAGGTCCTCATTCATCGACGAACAGTCGCGTCACGCAACTGTTCTTCCTAAGAACAGCTGCGTGACGCAACTGTCGCAGGTACACAGTGGTTCAATTCCAATTTAATTTCACTATGTTTGTGTTGTTTTTGTGCGAATGCAGGGCAAAATCAATCGCCTAGAGCTGCTAGACAATCCTATCTCAACAAACCAAGTTCTAACAAGATGAAAAAGGGAATAAATCCTAAAGTTCAAGGCAAGCTAGGGTTTCTGGCGCCTCGAACAGTTGCGTCACGCAACTGTTCATACAAGAACAGCTGCGTCACGCAACTGTTCATGAAGAACAGCCGCGCCACGCAACTCCTACCTGCGTGACGCGACTGTTGACGCAGGCATAAACAATAAAGAGCAGTCCTATTGCTACAGTTACAGATCAAAAACAATAAAAAATAAAAAAATTGAAGAAATTTTTACTTACCTCAGATCGAAAGCCACGCATCTGACTCGTTTCATACCGGACTGGAAACTCTGAACCCGGCAATGGAAGAAGCTGCAATGGTAGTGTCCCGGGGGTTAGCGGGTTCCGGCTCACCGGTACCGGCTCACCGTCGAACGTCGGGATATCGAGTAGGGCCCTGAGAGTCTCCATCTCCCGAGTATAGGCAGAAGCGGGAATTTCTGAGATTTGAGACATCGATGTGTGGTCCGTACACTTCAGCGATTTTTTGTCTACTCACCGCACAGGGGGCAGAAACATCAAATTGCCCAGATTACCCTCAGGTGAGTTTTTCTTTTAAACACTATATCATAAAGGATATACTTAAAAACGCAGATGACAAATGTTTGTTAAATGTTTATGCCTAAATTTTCGCTAAAATTTTTGCAAAATGATTAAGATATGCCTACAAAAATGGATATTTTTGGTCCTAGGCCGGAATTCCGGACTGGGGGCAAAAGTATAACTTTTTTGCCTTAATACGAGTTTTTTTTTCATAATTAATGCATGGGAACATGTGATGTTCCAATATTTTTCTAACGGAAGGCAAAGTCTGTTTGTACACGGATATTGTCCTTTCTTTTGTGAGCAATTTTTCAGGCCAACCGGTGATGGTTTTTCGAAGCCGATAGGTCTTACTGATTAGTGATGGTGCATTGCGAAGCTAGTCAGAACAACTTCAAAACAGTGATGATGTATTGCGAAGCTGTTTGAAATTTCTTCCCCAGTCAATGATGTTGAGTTGCGAAGTTGACCAGGGTAAAATTCACATCTTTCGGGCCGATCAAACCGAGCCTCGAGGATGCCTTTTCAAAACCGACTGGAGCCGACAAAGCCGACCAAACCGAGCTGAGAAGGTGGCCAGATCAAAGCTCTTCAAGCCGATCAAACCGAGCTTCGAAGACTTTGTCACCAAATCAACATTTTTCGATCCGATCAAACCGAGCTTCGAAGATGTCTCTTCAGATTTTGGGAAACCGACAAAGCCGATCAAACCGAGCTGAGAAGGTGACCAAACATTCAAAACACTTCAGGCCGATCAAACTGAGCCCCGAAGGTGTCTTCCTAGCCGATCAAACCGAGCTTGGGAGGTGACCAGATGATTGATTCAGTGTCTTTTCAAGCCGATCAAACCGAGCTTCGAGAGGATTGCCTGATAGAAGGCGCCTCAATAGACCACTTTAACATCAATCGTTTATACAATTAATGATAAAGTGGGGGGGCAAACTGTTGACGCGTGATTTTTATGCCCCCACCTGGCCCGGTGATGACATGAGGACAAGGGACAAGGTATCACGATAAACCAGAAATGTTTGAACCAGAAATTGAATCAAATCGCCCAAAGGGGTCTGACCCATGTTAGGGCTGCGTCACGCAGCGAGTACCCGCGTGACGGCACTATTAGCTGCATCACGCAACTCTAACAGGGCTGACACCTCTGGCGCGCGCCCGTACAACGGCCTGCACTGTTTGTATGGATACGCGGCAACTGTACGAAAAGTAAGTCGCGTCACGCGGGCTTACGGGTGCGTCACGCAGCTTATATCCGTGTGACGCGACTGCTCTGTTGCCCTAACCATATAAATACAACATTTTACAGCGAAAAAAGGGGAGGAGGACTTTTGGACATTTTTCTCTGAAAACCCTAAAGATCTAAACTAAGTTTTTGATAAAAAACGGCTAGGGTTTCTTCCACAAGAGCTCAAGTGAGTAAACTTGAGGAAGATCAAGCCCTTAACAGTTTAGTTTTGAAATCAAAAAGCATAAGAAAAATATAATAAGAGAAAAAGAGAGAAAAGAAAGAAAGATCAAAACGTTTTGCTATGTGAAAATCTGGTAATCACATTCCTGGGATCGTGAAACAACGTCTCTAAGCTAATCTTAGCGCATGCAATCCTCGAATCTGAGGGCAAGGTAACCATTCTAAACATTATCTTTCATTTCTAGCATTTTATTCCTTAAATCTCGTTTTCACAGTGTTTAGTTGGTATGTTATTGGTAAAACGCAATTTTGCCCACTGTTGACCTTTTCTGGGTTGAGTTTAATTATTTTTAACGAAAAGAACACGTAAACAAGGTAGTTTGAAAGGTAGTTGCAGACCAGAGCAGCCGCGTCACGCAGCTACTACCTCCGTGACGCGACTGTTCATGTCCAAAAGTCTTTGATTCGGACTGGACCGCCTGCGTGACGCAGCTATTCGTGTACCCAGTATACTTTTGTTCTCATATTCATATTTAATGTGATATTTTGGATAAATAATCAATAAAACTCAGAATTTTAATAAGTCACAAATAGTTCCGTCGCGCAGCTAGGAGTTCCGTCACGCGACTGTTCCTCATAGAACAGCTGCGTGACGCAACTGTTCCTATTTCCAGTAATATGTTAAAAGTTGCGCCATGCGACTGTTCTTCATAGAACACCCGCGTGACGCGACTGTTCTAAAAGTTCCAGAATGAATAAGGAGAGTTGCGCCACGCGACTGTTCTTCATGGAACAGCTGCGTGACGCGACTGTCTTGAAATTCCAGAATAGTTTCCTTATTTCATTTTAATTTCATATTACTAAGTAGATTTTGATCCTAACTCAGAAAACGGTCAATTATGGGCAAACTAAGTTTTAATCAAACCGGATCAATTAATTATTAATGATTACAAGATTTTTAGGATTTATTTCCTTTCGTTTATCATTAATTATATTATCAAACTCGGTTTGTGGCCCGCCTTTAACCATAAGGCAAGAGCGGGTCTTTTATTATACTTGATATGTATTATGGATGGATGGTGGATGATATGATTTATTTGTGATGAATGCAATGAATGGACCTGATTGGGACGGTTAATTAATTTTTCATATAGGAACTCAGTTCGATCTAATCGGGTTTGGGGTTAAATAATTGGCTTTTTCTAAAATAAAATCAAATTAGAAATTGTAGGTTAAAAGAGGCCGGTTTTTCCGGGCGTCGGCTTCCAACGGGCCGACGTACCCAATTCCCTTACCTAGAACCTCTTTGGTTCACCTGACCAGTTTTTCAAAATAAGAGGCCTTGAATAAAATGGGTTAAAATGGAGTCACTTTTACCAAAAAAAAAAAAAAATGGAAATGGTCCCATTGCCGAAATAATGGGTGGCGACTAAAAATAATTTATAAGACCGATTTATCGGCATCGTATATCCAAAAAAGGTTTTTATCACCGCTTTTTCCAAATGAATATTTAAGTACACAAATAAAATCCGAGCCATGATTTTCTTCGGGGGAAAACAAGACCTGCCACGGATTGTCGAGTCAGGCTCAGCTATCCCTACTTTGAGCGTTTCCAGACGCTGGTTATCCCTCCAGGCCCCTGGTATCTATGCTAGATACGGGCGGGGAGAGCTGACGGCTACTCAGGTGGCCAGATTCACCTTGTTGCTATTGTTTGCTTCGACCTTCTGGTCCAACAGGAAAGAGAAGTTTAACCCCTCTATCTTGAAGAGTTTGGAAAATCTGGCCCATTTGGAGGAGTATGACTGGGCCGGTGCTATTCTGAGCCGCATGTGCGACGATATGTGTGATCTGAGTCGAGGCCACTGCAAACTCAGCGGGACCTACTATTTCTGGGAGGTAATGTAAAGAACATTCTTCTTTTCTGTGTTTTTTCTGTTCGTCTTGATTTTCTTTTTCACTGACTCTCTCTTTTTTTTCGTTTCACAGACTTGGGCATTCGAGTACTTTCCTTTCACTCGCCCAGAGCTGCTTCAGGCTAATCTCGGATCAAGGCTGGCGCCTTTGGCTTGGAGATGGTACAAATCAAACCTTCATACTGTTCAGTGCAAGAAATCACTGAAGGAGCTGAGGACCTTTTTTGATACTTGTCCACTGGAGCAGGTATGTGCTTAGTGATTCTTAGATATGTTAAATAAAAAGGATTTATTAACATATTTGCATCTTTTATAGGCTGAAGTGGGGCCAACGACTGCCCGTCTATAGAGCTGGATTCAGGCTGATCCTGATTTCTAGCGGTCAGATGCCTTGTCTCGGCGGAGGGTGATCCTGTCGCACCCCATCCTGCGGCGATATTATTTGGGCGAGAGGGTGGACATTCAAATAAGAGGCTGCCGGACTGTCCCTTATTCCCCTCCTGAGGACATGCGAGCAGGTAGGCAGATGGTGCTCACTACTGCTCATACTGAGGGTATTCCACATGTGGAGCTCCTTATGGGAGGAGATTACGATGAGTTCTGCGGAATCTCTTTGATGCCGCCCATTGGATCTCGGCTTGATAATTTCCAGGGGCCGGTTCCTTCTCAGCCACTTGGCACCCATTCTTCTCGAGCTTCGGGTCCCTCGACTAGGACTCCAAGGAGGAGGCCCATGACCGATCGCACTTCTTCCACTCCGGTTGGGGGTCCGTCGCAGGCCAGGCCTAGCCGATCGACAGGTCCTTTAAGGGCTCCGCGGGCTATTTTGGAGGCTATCGGGCCACTTCACCCAGACCTGGCCAATCTACGTCTACCATACAGTATTTCTTACTTTGTTCCTGACAGCCCTCCAGCTCTTCGAGAAGTCTCCCTGGAGGGTGTGGATCGCCCAACTCTTCCTTCCGAGGACATCACTGAGGTAAAGCCTGACTCATCTCTCTCACAAAAAGGATTTATAAGAGATTTGAGATTGACTTGTATTTTCCTTTGTATGATTTCCAGGTTCCTGTCGGACTGGTCAATTAGATGATGGAGCTGGTTCTCGGGATGCAGCAAGAACTAGCTGCGGCCTGGACTCAGATAGCCTTTGATGATCAGAGGCGGAGGAGGCCCCGCCGCTGATAGCTACTAGATTTTCCTGCTTTCCTTTATTTTTCTCTTACTGTATTTTCTGTACTGAACTTTATTTGTACCTGCACTTTGGTTAGTTCTGAAAATACGTATGCATGGTTATCAAATATGAAAGCAAATAGGATTTTATTTCCGCCCATTTTATGGAAAATATATACATTTTTTTTTAGAAAAGAACATTTTTTTCCTTTTTTTTTTTTGGCACTGGAAATTATATACATATATATATGTATGTAAAAAAACTTTTTTTTTTTTGGCGGTGGCCGCGGCTCCGGCGGCCGGGCCGCCTGCAGGTGTGCTTTTTCTCTATAAAAGCCGCCTTTGGCCCTTTTTTTCTTTCACTCACTTATTTTCTCGAAAATTGTGCTAAAAAAGCAGTTCCCGGTCAGTTTCTTCTCTCTTCTTTTTTTTTTCTATTTTTTTCTATTATATTTATTTATTTATTTATTTTTTTAATAAACAAAAAGAGGAAAACAAAAAAAAGAAATAAAATAAACAAAAAAAAACAATGAATCCCTTCTACAACCATAGCATGCACAGCTGGACTAGGAGTCTCTCCAAAGTTGAAAAGATCAATTTGGGGAGGTACGGTCTTTCTCCTGTTATTACTCTTAGGGGTGTAATAGTTGATTGGGATTTTTTACGGGCCTGTATTAGACTTTGGGACCCTGAAGCCCACGTTTTCCGGTTTGGGGCCATGATGGAGGAGATGTGCCCTCTTTTTGAGGAGTTTTGTGCTATTATAGGGTGTGACCCCAATGCCCCCTTGGTCAAGCATGAGGTAAAAATTGGGTATGTTAGGTCGTTTGAAACCCTGTTTCAGTTCAGCCGACCCCAAGCTAGGGCTATGATCGTTGATGACCAGAAAGCAATCCTGCTGCCCCTAATTGACGAATTCTCAGAGGCTTGCCCAGACGACCCAGACCGGATGAGGCTGAGGATGCGGGCCTTGGTTTTCTGTTTATTGGCTGGCTTCTTGTTTAACCAGGACCCAGGCTTTGGGGATTTGCGTCTTTGCCCCATGGTTCGGCAAATGGAGGATATGGGCTGCATTGGCGGCATTTTGCTGGCCGAGACTATTAGGAGCCTTGACAGGGCTGCTTTAGGGTTCGATGACTGGACAGTCTCTCCCATCATTCTCCAGGTATTTCCCTTTGTTATCTTTCCTCATTTTCTTCTCTTTTTTTCTTACTTTATTCCCTTGTAATAGAAAGGATCCATTACTCAGGTCTGGTTGAAGGATCACCTCCAAGTGGTTGCTGCGCCTATTTTCTTGCCCTACAATCCCACTCAGTATCGTATGCGGAGGATCCTGATCACCCATCCGTCTACTGATGCATGGACTTCATGGTTGATTGAGCTAGGTCCCAATGAGGTGCTATGGTTCATTGCCTGGTATGACATCACCCGGTTTATCCAGGTTAGCTTCCGCCATTCTTGGGTTTACCTTTTAGGCCTCACACACTGTACTTGGTACTGCGCTTCGCGCGTTTTGAGGCAAATGGGGATAGATCAGACTGTTCCGATTATGGATGACTTTTCAGCTAATTCAGCCATTACCCCGGGCATTACCCGAGCCGTCCTTAGGGCTTGGGTTAGAGATCATCGTATGGTTAGGCCTTTACCTAATCCTGCCAGTGTTCAGACTTCTCCTGAGTATCGGGCTTGGTTCATTACTGCTGTCTGGCCGATTAAGAGACCAAGGAGGACTGCACTGCTGAGTGTACTCGAAGGTTGGGTTCAGGCTGATGTTGAAGATGAGGTTGGGACTGGTGAGCAGATTGTGCTGGCCCCTCGGACAGGCAAGATTGGACAGAGCTTAACTGCTAGAGATGACTTAGAGGATGTTGCTCCACGGAGGAGACAGGACACCTAGACTCTTATAGGCTTTTGGACTTTATTGTTTTTTTTTAACTTTTGTTTTGGCTTTGGATTTTGGATGTTTTGCCTTTTTGGCTTTTTATTTGAGACTCTGGTTTAGACTTTATTATTTATTGGACTTTTTGCTTTCCGCCTTACTTTGGGCTACTATTGGAATGAGGTTTGACTTTTTAGCTTAAATTGAGAATATCATTTAGCTTTCCAAGCATTTTTCAACTTTATTTATTTCAAGCTCTAATTTTTGCCTAAGCTGCCCTTTCGGGTTTTCAACTTAGCGAGCTACTCATTTTTGCCTAAGCCGCCCTTTTTAGGTTTTCAGCTTAGCGGGCCCCGACTTTTGCCTAAGCCACCCTTTCGAGTTTTCGACTTAGCGGGTTTTTTCTTTTTTTTTTCTCTTTTCTTTTTTTTCTTTCCCCCTTTTTTATTTGGCAAAGAAGAATGAAATTATGAAATGATTTTTTTTTATTAATGTTTAGACTGCGCCCAATGAGGGCTGCCTACATATCTCCGATAATATAATTTCTTTTTTTTCGAGGAGAATCAGGTCTAATGTAGCTCTTTTTACATTATACAAATGATTACAATTACACAAAATATCTTTTCAACTGATCTAAATTACAGGGATTTGCGAACTCCAAACCATCTAAATCAGTCAAAATAACGGCTCCGCCAGACAGTATCTTCTTCAACACATAGGGTCCAGCCCAATGAGGACGAAACTTCCCACGTGGGTCTATGATTGGCTGTCTAATTTCCTTCAGGACCAAACAACCTTCATCCAGTTTCCGATTTTTGACCTTCTTATTAAAATGCCGCGCCATTCTTCTTTGATAAACTTGAGTTTTGTGGATTGCTCGCAGTCGCTTTTCATCCATACCCAAGAGTTGCAAATGATAATTCTCAGCCCAATCTGCTTCGCTGATCTGGCTTTCCTGCATAATTCTCGCCGACTGAACTTCCAGCTCAATAGGCAACACTGCTTCCATACCATATACTAAGGAATACGGGGTTGCCCCAGTAGGTGTTCTAATTGAAGTTCTGTATCCCCACAAGGCATTTGGTAACTGTTCGTACCAAGCTCTATGCTTCTGAACCGTCTTCTGCAAAATGACTTTTATAGCCTTGTTTGCAGCCTCTACTGCCCCATTTGTTTGTGGACGATAGGGTGAAGACTTATGGTGCTGAATTTTCTTTTGCTTCAGTAGGTCTGAAAATTTGCTTTGAAAATGAGGCCCATTATCTGTTATGATCTCGAATGGCGTTCCATACCGACAAAGGATGTTGGTACGAACGAACTGTGCTGCCTTCTTGGCATTTAAGACCGAATAAGAAGCTGCCTCAATCCACTTAGTGAAATAATCAACAGCAACCAGGATGAATTGATGGCCATTGGAAGCCTTTGGATGGATCTTTCTGATCACGTCTATGCCCCAAGTTGCGAAAGGCCACGGTGAAGCAATGGGATTTAGATTGACCGGAGGCTGTCTTTGCAGCTTGGCAAAAAATTTGACACTCATGGCACTTCTGCGCGTGCCTCACGCAATCTGCATTTATAGTCGAACAGTAATAACCCATGTTCATAATTTTTCGAGCCAGAGCTATCCCGTGCATATGTGGACCGAACTCCCCATTATGTAAGGAATCCATGATGGCTTGAGCTTCTCCCTCATCGACGCACCTTAGGTGCAAGCCATTCCAACTTCTCTTATACAGAACTCCCCCAGTAAGGAAATATCCAGATGCTAACTGTCTCAATGTCCGTTGATCAGTCTTGCTGGACCCCTTCGGGTAGGCTTCATACTAAAGATAATTCTGTATATCCCAAAACCAGGGCTTGTCATCGACTAGATTCATGACATGTGCTGGCTGTTTCTGTAGCCGAACTGTCAGAGGTCGAATGACTTGGTCTCCCCCTACATTAACCATGGAGGCTAGGGTAGCCAGAGCATCAGCAAATTGATTTTTGGCTCGCGGCAAGAAGTGGAAGGATAATTCTTCAAACTGCTGAGCCAATTTGTCCAAGCGTTGCAGGTAAGGAACCAAACGCTCTTCCCTAATTTTCCATTTCCTTAGAGCTTGAGAGACTATCAGATTGGAATCTCTGAAAACTTTGAGGATCTTTATTCCTTTTTCCAGGGCTACTTCTAACCCCTTTATGCAAGCTTCATACTCAGCTTCGTTGTTGGTACAGTCGAAATCTAGTTTGACTGCGATTGGGACGTATTCTCCACAAGGAGTTTTGAATACAACTCCAACCCCATTTCCATGGTAGTTTGAAGCTCCATCGAAGTACATCTCCCAGACTTCACTTTCCAAGCTCAACAAGTCTTCATCAGGAATTTCTACCTCTGGCATCTAGTCTTCGACCGGTAATTCTGCTAACTGATCAGCCAAGGCTCCGCCTTTCACTGCCTTCCGCTGTACAAATTTTAAGTCATAAGCTGCGAGCACTGACACCCACTTTGCCATCTTACAGTGAAGAACCGGCCTCTCCATAAGGAATTTCAAGGGGTTCGATTCAGAGATGACATATGTAGTGTAGGACGAGAGGTAGTGCTGCAGCTTTGTACAAGCCCAGACTAGAGCCAAACACAACTTCTCGATCTTATTGTATTTTAGCTCATATTCCAGCATCCTCTTGCTAAGGTAATAGACGGCATTTTCTATCCTTGTATCTTCTGCTTGTTGAGCTAGCATTGCACCCATCGCTTCTTCCATCACCGATAGGTACAATAGCAAAGGCTTTCCTAGCCTTGGTGGCTGTAAAACTGGCGGGGATAACAGATATTGCTTGACTTGGTCGAAAGCTTTCTGACAATCCTCATTCCATTTGACTGCTACTCCTTTCCTGAGTAATTTGAAAATCGGACCACAAGTATCGGCCAACTGATTGATGAACCGGCTGATGTACTGTAGCCTTCCCAGGAAACCCCGAACTTCTTTTTCTGTCTTTGGTGCCGGCATTTCCAGAATAGCTTTGGCTTTCGAAGGGTCAATCTCTATGCCCTTCTGACTGACCGTATGCCCCCGAAATACGCCGGATGTAGTTCCAAACAGACATTTGTGAATACTCAAATTTTGAGGCTCAAAAAGCCAGCTTTCCCGGCCGCGGCGGTGGTGGCCGCCCTTAAAGGCGGCGGTAGCCGCTATAGCCGGCGACGGCGGCTGCAGTCGCCTTTGAATACCCAATTTTTGAGGCTCAAAGAGCCAGTTTTCCCGGACTGCAAACAGTCCAGCCGGACCAAAGGCCATTCGGGAAGTTCACCGGAAGTATGCCAATATGGTACTTGAAAGTTCCGGAAAATTACGAGGATCGTAGAACTGGTCCCGGAATATTTTTTGGAGGTCCGAAACTCCCGAAAAAGCCTCCGGAACAAAAAAAAAGGAGCACGGGTCGATGTGCCCACCCCACGCCCACCCTCAAGAGCGGTCTAGCCCGCCCTAGAGGGCGGGCATGACCACCCTGGAGGGCGGGTGCGCCCGCCCTGTAGGGTGGGCGCGCCCGCCCTTAAGGGCGGGCAAGACCGCCCTCAGGGCTTCTTTTTCCTCTAAAATTGGCCTCGGGGCCTCTGTTTTGAATCACTCAATCTGTGTTGACGGACGCTCCTTCTCCCCTACGCTCCTTGCGATTCTTTACTGCTTTTCTACATTTTTATTTAGCTTTATTATTTTCTTGCTTTGTTATTTGGTCATTTAAAATTAAATTAATTAATATTCCCTTAACGAGGAGCTTAACCTGGAGTTAAGAAGTGGCCGTCGATTAAATCAGGTATACGAACTAAACTCTGCCTATTTAATTTTAGCATTTCATACATTCTTCTCTTCTACTCCTAATAATTCTATAACTGCATAAATGCATTCATGTCATCATTAGGCAAGTAAATTGCCTCAATTAAATAAATTTAGGCTAAATGCCCAGTTAATTAATAATCGTGGTATTAAAGCTTAAACCCGACAATATTGGCTTAAAATACCTAGTTAGTTAATAGCTATGGTATAATCACCTTTATTTCGAACAAATCTGGCTTAAGTCCAATTAATCAATAATTGTGACTAAAAAGCTTTAATTCAAACACATTTTTATTGGCAATAAAATTGCCTACATTACAATCCAGTTAATCAATTTTTGGCAAACACATTGCCTATAAACTAGATTAACTACTTTCAGCGACAAATCGCTTAAATCAATTCTTTGGCAAAATGCCTAAAATTAATCAATTTATTTTGGCTAAAAGCCTTAAATCAACCATTTTGGCGACAATCGCCTAAATAATCATCTTTTGGCAAACAGATTGCCTAAGTCAACCTCTTTTTGGCTAAAAGCCTTCAAATTAATCAATCTTTTGGCTAAAAGCCTTCAAACAATCATTTTGGCGACAATCGCCTAAATCACATCAACTTTTGGCAAAAATTGCCTAAATCAATTTATTTTGGCAAAAATTGCCTAAATCAATTTATTTTGGCTAAAAGCCTTAAATCAGTCATTTTGGCGACAAACGCCCGAATAATCACTTTTGGCAAACAAATTGCCTAAATCTTTTGGCTAAATGCCTTCCAATGCCAACTTTTGGCACAAATGCCTTAATCACTTTGGCGACAAATCGCCTAACTAATTTTGGCGACAATCGCCTAAATCACAACATTTTTTGGCAACAATTGCCTGAATCAATCTTTTTGGCTAAAAGCCATTAAAATCAACACTTTTGGCATCAAATGCCTAAAAATCAATTTTCAGGCAGAATGCCTAAACAAAATGCACGAAGCATACACACACTCATGCACTAAGCATACCCATTCAAAGCCCTTCAAATAAGGCCTATCGAACTACGTTGACTTTGATCTTCCATTCAAACGGAAGTACGTAGGCACGTTTGGGATTTAACCCCGAGCGACAAGTCAAAATCACATAAACATTTTTCATTAGGTCCAATTACTCCATCTTCCTTCCAAAGCATTCATTCATTTGGTTAGTTTATCAGCATGACATAGTCTCGGGATCCACCTCGGGTTCGTAGACCATGCCTTAAACTTTGGGTTAATTAATCTAGCATTTAGGTTAATTAAAATTGGAGTCACTTAGGGTTTTTTCCTAGTTTACCCTAAAATAATTAAACAAGGTGGCGACTCATACATTCACGTGCATTTCTACCCTTAGTCACATGCATTCACATGCCTATGATATTTGGGGTAGGGGTTCACAACATTTTGCCGGGTTGAGCTTCAAGTTGTACTTTCGAAGTCTAAGGAAGAACTTCTCAAGTGCTGTTGTGTGTTCTTCAGTTGTTTTTGACTTAACAACCATATCGTCCACGTACACTTCTACTTCTTTGTGAATCATGTCATGGAAGATAGTTGTTGCCATCCTTTGATAGGTTGCCCCGGCATTTTTGAGCCCAAAAGGCATAACCCTGTAGTAGTAGGTTCCCCACTCCATGATGAATGCCGTTTTCTCTTTGTCTGGCAAATGCATCATTATTTGATTGTATCCGACAGCAAGGTCGGTCAAGGAGACCATCTCGTGTCCAGCCATTCGGTCAACCAGCAAGTCAATATGCGGCAGGGGGAAGTCGTCCTTCGGACATGCTTTATTCAAATCCCGGTAATCCACACACATTCTGACTTTGCCATCTTTCTTCGGCACCGGCACAATGTTTGCTAGCCACGTCGGGTAGGCGATGGGTTCTATGAACTTGTTCTCCAGTTGCTTGGCAACTTCCTCCTTGATTTTCAAGGACCATTCTGTTTTTAGCCTCCTTAGCTTCTGCTTCACTGGCTTAGCCTCAGGGTATACTGGAATCTTGTGCATCACTATTGCTGGGTCAATTCCTGTGATGTCACTTGCCTTCCACATGAAGCAATCAGCAAATTTCTTCAAACATTCACTGACCTGTTCCCTGTTCACACAGACATATGCAATGTATGTATGTTCATTTTCTTCTTTGCCAATTATCATTTTTTCTTTTTCATTTTTTATTTCGTTTATTTCTTTTTCATTTTTGCTTGGAAATGCTTGGAAAGATAGCCACGCGGGGTAGTCAAAAATTTGCAAGCCTTTATTGATCATGACGGAATTGTCTTCAAAAGTTACATCAAATTTGAAAACTGGATCTTCTAGATCGGACACAAACGACTCAAAACTGGACTCTGACTCGGTTTCAGACTTGGGGTCAGACTCAGACTCAATACAAGACTTGATTACAGAGTTAGGTACTAGGTTTGACTCGGGAGGGGGTTTATCAGCAGCGCCCTCCTCCTCGGTGTACCAGTTGTTGAGAGGTCCTTCGTTCGGCTTGATCAGGTTGAGCAAGTCTTGATTCCCATCATCTCCTGTGATAACCGCAACCTCATCAAAGAGACTAGGCTGTATGAAGTCTTCTGTTTCCAGTTCGGTTATTATTCCGGGCTTGTTGCCCCAGACATCTAAGAATATCTCTAACCCAGGCAGCATCTTCTTAGCGGTCGGGCAGCAAAATGGTTCTCGGAAGCCACAGTAAGGAACTGCTTCTCCCGATTTGCAGAAGTAACTATTCAAAGTCAAAAGGTAAGGCCGCATCTGTACACTCTCCTTCCTTCCCCTTCTGGTTCTCTTAACACGGTCTTCATCAGTGGGCTCATAACCCAGTCCAAAGGTCCCTTCATTCACCGAACACTCCCAGGCTTGCAGTTTGGGGTATGTTTTCCCGGATCTGGCCATAACCATTCCTGGCAAATAGGACATCTTAAGCATCAAAGGCACTATGCAATTTATTTGTACCGTCCCGAAATCAAAGAGAATTCGAGAGTTTGCAGTCTTTCCTTCTATGAACTGCACAGTGTCATACTGAAATCCCGAGAGGGGCAAGTTGGCAGTTTCAGGGTTGACCTCAAAGAGAGGCTGGCCCTTTGGTTTCTTAAGCTGGCTGTAGTCATCCCCCTGAATGGTGATAACTTTATCCTCATAGGGGAACTTGACCTTTTGGTGCAAGGACGAGGGTACTGCCTTAGTGTGGTGTATCCATGGTCGGCCCAGAAGCAGGTTGAAGCTAGTCGGTACATCAATTACCTGGAACGGGACTTCCATCACAGCTGGCCCAACCGTTAACTTCAGCGTAGCAACCCCCAACACTTCCCTCCGGGTGCTGTCATATGCTTTTACTATCTGGTCCGATGGAGTGAAATCTGTTTCTTCCAACCCCAGATAGCTGGCTACTCTTAGTGGGCAGACGTTCAGTGCTGACCCATTATCAATGAGAACCATGGGCACAGTTTTGTCTCTGGTCTGGACAGTGACATAGAGGGCATTGTTATGACTGCCTCCCTCCTTGGGCAAGTCATCATCAGAGAACCCGATGCTTTGCATTTTAGATGATTGGGTGAGGGTGGACACTAGCACTTCAGGGCTAATCTCTACCGATGTCTGAAGTTGGCTCAAAGCCTTGCAAAGAGCTTGGCGATGAGGAAAGGATGATGCCAGCAGTTCCCAAATTGATACTTTAGCTTGTGTCTTTTTTAGTTGTGAAAGTATCGGGTCCTCCTTTGGCTCCTCTACCCTCTGGTAGGGCTTATTTTGGATTTTATCCAGGACCAATGGTTCATATTGCCTTCCGCTCCTGGTGATGGCGTCGACCTCTTCAGTTAGGTCATTCAGATCCAGGACACAGATGTTATTCATTTCTAGGAACAGTTCGAAAGGATCGATCAGTTACTGGTCAGCCATTATAACATTTACCCCGTGATTTGGTAAGGGGTTAGTGCTAATGTTAGGCTTGCTTCTGGGAATAATTGAACCATTATCCACCAGATCCTGGATGCGGTTCTTGAGCGTCCAGCATGCTTTAGTCTTATGCCCATATCCCTGATGATACTCACAGTATTCATCAGCCCTGTAGTTCCTTGGTAACGGATTGGGAGGTGGCCTTGATTCCAAAGGCTTGATGTAGTTGGCTTTGACAGCCTCTCGGAAAACCAAAAGGATTGGCATCCCGAGATCAGTATAAGTTCTTCTGGACTGATTGCCATTTCTCATATTCCCTACACGTAAAGGGTTGGTGGGGGTGATGCTTGCCACTTCGTGGACTTTGCCAGGTTGGCTAGGTTTCTTATATTTGGAGGTTCCTGAGTCTTCTTTCAATTGTCCCATTTGAATCAGATCTTCTACTTTCGTAGCAGTGGCAATGAGCGACTGAAACGTGGGTAGATACTGGGTTCGTAGTTGTTGCTGGTAGACGGGCTGCAGGTTCTTTATTATTATGTCCACCTGTTCTTGTTCTGAAGGCCGGTTAATCATTTGGGAGGCCTTGGCTCTCCACCTCGTAAGGAACGAGGAAAAGGGTTCATTGTTTTTCTGTTTGGTGGTTTCTAGTTCTCTTCGAGTAACATCCACCTCCATATTATAGTGGTATTGGGAATTAAATGCATTGCAAATGTCTTCCCAGGTCTTCATCTTAGACCGATCTAGGCTAACGAACCATCTTAATGCAGCACCGGTGAGAGATTATTGGAACAACTGAGCAAGGAGCTCGCTGCTCAATCCAAACGGGTTAAGGGCACCCACATATATTTTCAAATGAGTTTTAGGACAAGTAGTTCCATCAAATTTGTCCATGTGGGCATCTTGAATTTTGTGGGCAGTCTTGCTTCAGGGAACAAGGACAAGGAGTCCATGTCCACCACTTCCTTGTGGGTTTTGAGAGTAGTGACAGACCTTTCCAGCAGCTCTAGTTTTTCTCTAATTTTCTGAGCCTCCAGCTCAAAAGCAGTTTTGGAGGGCATGTCATCCAGGTTTAGGGCAGGGTTTATAGGTTCAGCAGCAGGACCCTGATTGGAGGCAGCAGGTCCACTTCCCCCGGCCGAAGCCCCATTTCCATTACCATTGCCCAGCTCAGCTATCAGGGCAGTCCTTTGGGCAGCCAATGCCTCATTCATTCTGGCCTCCATTCTGGCCTCCAGTTGTTCGATGAGGGTTTGGATATCAGCAAGTGATGCCATTGATGCAGGTGGGGTTGTTGGAGTTGCAGGTGAGACTGGTGTAGCTGGTGAAGCTGGTGAAGCTGGCGATAGCACCGTAGGTGTGATTGGCACTTGGGTAGACACTCGAATTGTGGGTACCTGTAAGGATAAGGGTAGTTGGATTAGGTACTGCGGTCGGTGTATCAGGGTAACTGATGTGAGGTAGATCGACTCTTTGTCCAACTGTGCATGACTAAGAAAAGGGTCCTTTGTGTTCCTCTTAATGTGATGACATGTCATGAATGCGCACAACATCACGTCATAATCTCTTCATGATATGATTCTCATCATTGGGTGCATACAGTCCTAAGGGATAGGTTCTATAGGCTATGACGCAAATAGAGAATCGGTTCATTAAGGGACCCTTGAACCTTGAGCATGGATATACCTAACCACATGTGAAACAAAGAGTTTCGCGTGGGTACAACGGTACGCATAATCATGGGCCATCCCTAAAAGGATTAGGGATGGTTTGTGGTAACAGGGAGGACGCTTTGGCTGTCCGTCGACATAATCAATGAGACCTGCCGATCAGCGCTACTTGCTATCCAGACTCAGAAGTTTGAACAGAGAGAGAAGAAATTCATTTGAAATTCATTTTTTTATGCAATGGAGAAAAGGATTCTCAATCGTGCAAATAGATCGACAAATTAAAAATGTTTTAATTTAGTTGTACAATCAAGTTCAAATTCTCCTTATCCCGTATTCTTAAAGAAAGAATACTGGATTTTTTTGTTGGGGTACCCTGCAAAACAAAGCACAGTAAAATAATGCCCTAAAGAAGGGCTGGTTAGTTTACACAGCAATTGTAGTCCACTTTCATGCAAAAAGATTACATAGAGCATTCCCCAGCGGAGTCGCCAAACTGTGAACCCCTCCCCAAACATCAATGCATACAAATGCATGTGACTAAGGGCAGAAATGCATGTGAATGTATGAGTCGCCACCTTGTTTAATTATTTTAGGGTAAACTAGGAAAAAACCCTAAGTGACTCCAAATTTAATTAACCTAAATGCTAGATTAATTAACCCAATGTTAAAGCAAGGTCTACGAACCCGAGGTGGATCCCGAGACTATGTTATGCTGATGAACTAACCTATGAATGAATGCTTTTTGCAGGGTGAATGAAATAATTGAACCAATGAAAATGTTTATGTGATTTCGACTTGTCGCTCGAGGTTAAATCCCAAACGTGCCTACGTACTTCCGTTTGAATGGAAGATCAAAGTCAACATAGTTCGATAGGCCTTTTTGAAAGGGCTTTGAGTGGGTATGCTTTATGCATGAGTGTGTGTGTATGCTTTGTGCATTTTATTTAGGCATTCTGCCTGAAAATTGATTTTTAGGCATTTGATGCCAAAATTGTTGATTTAAGGCTTTTAGCCAAAAAGAATGATTTAGGCAAATTGTTTCCAAAAGATTTATGTGATTTAGGCGATTGTCGCCAAAATGCTTGATTTTAAGGCTTTTAGCCAAAAGTTTGATTAATTTAAAGACTTTTAGCCAAAGAAGGTTAATTTAGGCAATCTGTTTGCCAAAAGATGATTATTTAGGCGATTGTCGCCAAAATGATTGATTTAAGGCTTTTAGCCAAACAAGTTGATTAATTTAAGGCATTTTGCCAAAAGATTGATTTAAGCGATTTGTCGCTGAAGGTAGTTAATCTAGTTTATAGGCAATGTGTTTGCCAAAAATTGATTAACAGAATTGTAATGTAGGCAATTTTATTGCCAAGAAAAACGTGTTTGAATTAAGGCCTTTTAGTCACAATTATTGATTAATTGGACTTAAGCCGAATTTGTTTGAAATAAAGGCAATTTCACCATAGTTATTAATTAACTAGGCTTTTTTAGCCATGTTGACGCGTGATTTTATGCCTCTACCTGACCCAATGATGATATGAGGACAAGGGACGGGGTATCACGATAAATCAGAAGTGTTTGAACCAGAAATTGAATCAAACCGCCCAAAGGAGTCTGACCCGTGTTAGGGCTGCGTCACGCAGCTAGTACCTGCGTGACGGCACTATTAGTTGCGTCACGCAACTCTAACAGGGCTGACACCTCTGGCGCGCGCCCGTGCAATGGCCTGCACTGTTTGTATGGATACGCGGCAACTGTACGAAAAGTAAGTCGCGTCACGCAGGTTTGCGGGTGCGTCACGCAGCTTCTACCCGCGTGACGCGACTGCCCTGTTGCCCTAGCCATATAAATACAGCATTTTACAGCAAAAACGGGACCTTTTTAAAAACTTGGCATTTTCTCTCATTTTCTCTAAAAAACCTAAAGATCTAAACTAAGTTTTTGATAAAAAACGGCTAGGGTTTCTTCCCCAAGAGCTCAAGTGAGTAAACTTGAGGAAGATCAAGCCCTTAACAGTTTAGTTTTGAAATCAAAAAGCATAAAAATATAGTAAGAGAAAAAGAGAGAAAAGAAAGAAAGACCAAAATGTTTTGCTTTGTGAAAAATCTCGACATCACATTCCTGGAATCGTGAAATAACGTTCCTAAGCTAATCTTAGCACATGCAATCCTCGAATCTGAGGGCAAGGTAACCATTCTAAACATTATCTTTCATTTCTAGCATTTTGTTCCTTAAAATCTCATTTTTCAAGTAGTTGGTTAGTTTGGTATTGGTTAAACGCCGTTTTGCCCATTTTTGAGTATTTCTGAGTTGTGTTAAACCATTGTTAACAAAAAAAAAGAACGTAAAAAGGGAGTTTGAAAGGTAGTTGCGGACCAGAGCAGCCGCGTCACGCAGCTACTACCTGCGTGACGCGACTGTTCATGTCCAAAAGTCTTTGATTCGGACTGGACCACCTGCGTGACGCAGCTATTTGTGTACCCAGTATACTTTTATTCTCATATTCATATTTAATGTGATATTTTGGATAAATAATCAATAAAACTGAGAATTTTAATAAGTCACAAATAGTTCCGTCGCGCAGCTAGGAGTTGCGCCACGCGACTGTTCTTCATAGAACAGCTGCGTGACGCAACTATTCCTATTTCCAGTAATATGTTAAAAGTCGCGCCACGCGACTGTTCTTCATAGAACACCCGTGTGACGCGACTGTTCTAAAAGTTTCAGAATGAATAAGAAGAGTTGCGTCACGCGACTGTTCTTCATGGAACAGCTGCATGACGCGACTGTCTCAAAGATTCCAGAATAATTTCCTTATTTCACTTTAATTGCATGTTACTAAGTAGATTTTAATCTTAACTCAGAAAATGATCAATTATGGGCAAACTAAGATTTAATCAAACCAAATCAATTAATCATTAATGATTATGAGATTTTTTTTAGGATTTATTTCTCTTTGTTTATTATTAATTATATTATCAAATTCGGTTTGTGGCCCGCCTTTAACCATAAGGCAAGAGCGGGTCTTTTATTTTATTTGATATGTATCATGGATGGATGATGGATGATATGCTTTATTTGTGATGAATGCAATGGATGGACCTAATTGGGACGATTAATTAATTTTCCACATAGGAGCTTGGTTCGATTTAATCGGGTTGGGACTTAATTAAATAATTGGCTTTTCTAAAATAAAATCAAATTAGAAATCGTAGGTTAAAAGAGGCCGGTTTTTTCCGGGCGTCGGCTTCCAACGAGCCGACGTACCTAATTCCCTTACCTAGAATCATACTTGGTACGCCTGACCAGTTTTCTTTAAAATAAAAGGCCTTAAATAATATGGGTTAAAATGGAGTCACTTTTATAAAATTAAAAAATGGAAACGGTCCCATTGCCGAAAAAATGGGTGGCGACTAAAAATAATTTATAAGACCGATTTATCGGCATTCACATCCAAAAAGGTTTTTTTTTTATCACCACGATTTCCCAAAATATACATCAAAAACTTACAAAATCTTAAAGTGATTCTTTCTCCGGGGGGAAAAACAGTTTGGCGACTTCACTGGGGATCGAACCCAGAATCTCTGGTTATTTTTAATAAATAATTTAATGGTTGCAATTAGGAATTGACTCTAAAAAGCCTACTTTTTAAATAAAATTGGTTAGAAAAGCCGATGGAAAATTATTAATCGTCCGTATATGTTTAATTGCTTTCATTTTCTTTCTAGGATTTTGGCATTCATTCGCATTTCTCTCTTCTCACCTCATTCTACCCGTATCACCCTTCGGTACTGGTGTTAAGTTTGACGATGGATCTAGCCTAAACCATGCGATTTAGGTGCATCCATCCGAGAATTAACATTACTACCAACCGCAAGCCTAGTACCTTAAAGGTGCGTCAAAAGGAGTAGGCCCAACAAAGCCCGAATCCTGTTTGTGGAACCCAGACTTTGTTCAGCCTAATGAGACCGAAGCTCATGCACATAGTTCAAAACCTTAGTCACTTCCTCTAAGGTGCACCCGATTCTATTTGCTGTTGTAATGCCGCATTCATTTCCGAGAGCTTATATCGTCAATCTCAAAACCCCCTGTTGGTTGTCGAGATTAGACCAATTCCTAGGAAACAGATGTCGGAATTTACACCAATGGAATTCGTGTGTGGGAGGAATAAGGTTGGAAGGTATGCATTTCCCAACTCCCGTTCCCCTGTATGTTATAAACTGTACATATGTTGTGACATTCATGCACCATGTAATATTTTCCTTTTTCAGCCATGCATTAATAAGAGCTAATGTCCGGTATGGACATTTGACTTTGATTTTGAGACCGGACCTCAAATTCATTTCGAATAATATTATGCAATTGCTTATTGTGAATTACTGCCCGAAAGAAAAGGGAGTTATAAGGGGGTTGCAATTCCTTTGTATTTCAACATTTCTCGCATTATCTGAAAGTAAGTGAGAGATTATGACAGTTGTAATAAAATGAAATCCTGCTTGGGACCATATGTTCCAAGGCAAAAGGTAAGGATACAAAAAATACATAATAACCAGAATAATAAAATCCCACTCGGAAATTCTTTCATTCCGAGGCAAAAGTTAGGGATTTGAGAGAAAATAGCCGATCGTAAATCCAAAAGGAACGATCGACGACAGATAATGCCTGAAATATTTAAGTACAAAATAAGTTATTAATGTATTATTCATACCGAATTTTTGGTCCAGTCGTTGAAATCAAGATCTTATTTCCATACCGACTTTGGCACATTAGATATGCATTTCTCATCCGATGTGCTTCCATTTTTGCATGCATACATGCAGGACCATCTTTAACTCAGAAATTTCTTGTCAGAATTGATCCTTCCCGGGAAACTACTTTGAGAATTTGGAATCGACGTCCTGGTCAGCGTTTAATCAGAACATCCCCAATCCCCGAGTTTACTCCAGTTAGCTTCGTGAATCAGTCCAGTTCATCAGATTCAGAGCCCGATTCAGATTCAGTAGAAATGGCGGATAACATGGAAAATGGGACCGGATTTTCTGAGGCTCAGATAAGAACCATTGCACAGATTATGGCTGCGGCTCTTGCTCAAGATAGGGCCCAAAACCAGAATACTCCCCCTTCGGGTAGCCAACCTGTGGTTGAAGAGAGGCCAATTCCAGAACCTGTAGCAGAAACTCAGACTTCTGTGGGAAACACTATCCCAGTCGAGAATGATGTGCTCAAACAACTCGCCGATCTGAAGCAAAGATTCGACAAAATGGCGGCAGTAAAAGAGAAAGACCCGGCCACTAATTTTCACATAACTGAGTATGTTTTGCACCCGACTAGTTTGGCCTCATTCAAGACCTTCAAGCATTCTATATTTGAAGGAGATAATGACCCTCATTCTCACTTGTCTGAATTTCTCCGAGTATCCCAAATGAACCGATACAACGAGGAAGATGTTTTGCGAGCATTTCCGCAAACACTACATAAGGACTATAAGCGATGGTACGACGGTCTAGATGAGGAGGTTCATAAGAATTGGATCAAGCTGCAGACCGCTTTTCTTAAGCACTTCAAGACCGAGGAGAGTGATGAGTTCAGTCTGCGGGATTTAGAGAGTTTAAGACAGGGGAAGGATGAGAGCTTTTCTGATTACTACAGGAGATGGAGAACTAAGTTGTACAGGGTGCAGACAAGGCCAAAAGACAAAGAGCTGATTAGAATCTTTAGCAGGAGCCTACTACCCTTCTTCAAGGAAAGGATGTTGACACAGCCTCTCACGGACTTTTCTTTAGTTGAAAGTGCTGGATTGAACATTGAGGAGTTGTATAAGGAAGAAAAGAAGAAGAATAGAGGGTTCGGTAATTACCGGACTTCTTATGGTGACAGAGGTGCCGGAAGCAGTAATCAGAATCAGTCGGGGAATAACAATGCTATAGTGGGATTAGTTAATGAAAGGCGTAGGAGAGAGTTCACTGATTTGGGGAGACCATTGAGCACAGTACTGAGATCTTGTATCAAGAATGGGGTGTTGTCGAAGCTGCCAGTTGACCCGACTAAACCAGTTCGAGGGAGATATATGGACAGAAATTGCGATTATCATCAATGCAAAGGGCATTCAACTGATGAATGTTTCAAATTGAGGCACGATATTCAAGACCTGATTGACAGTGGGAAGATTACCAAGCCCTCGGACAAGAGCAAACCCAGCACCAAGAACAATCCGCTTCCCCAATATCAGTACAATTATCCGCCTCGTAAGTCTCAGTCGGGCGGATCGGTCAATGCAATTGGGAGCGGGTTACCAGAAGAGGTAGTATTAGCTGAAGCAGAATGGGAAGAACGGATGTGCGCTATGTTGAACATATGGGATGACTGTAGTAGTGATGAGGAAGAAAAGGTGCCAGTGAAGATTGAAATCGAGAAAAGTATCACGGTAAAGGTGGGTGATGTGCCGGAAGATGAGGATGAGCAACTCCAGCTAGCCATTCAAAAGAGCTTAGCCGACCAAGAGGAACAATGGTACTACAGCAGTGAGGAAGAAGTGAATGAAGTAGGTGTTCAGAGCCTAACCCGCAGTGGGCGAGTGTACAATCCTGAGAGCAGTATGCAGGCTAAAGGAAAAGAGACTGCTGTTGATGGAGCAAAGAAGAAGGTGACAGAGAAAGACGGGGAGAACCCGAAAGAGAAAAAGAACGAGGAAGAGGTAGTGAAAGGGCAAAAGAAGACTGTCGAGGTTAGAGAAAGCAATCAGAATAAGATGCCTAGTGGGGTGACCGCCAGTTCGGTACTGAGTCAATTACAAAGAACTAGAGCAGATATTTCAATATGGGATTTGCTGATAGCATCTAAAGAACATAGAGAGGCCTTGCTTGAAGCCATGACCTTTGTCAGAGTGCCGGCTCGGATTCAGAGTGTTGATATGATCAACGTGCTATAGCGTAGAATCGGTGAAATCACTTTCTTTGACTCAGACCTCCCACCGGAAGGAAGGAACCACTGTAAGCCGTTGTACATTCAGATCACCGTCAATGGAAGAGATACCCGGAATGTAATGGTTGATAACGGATCGGCACTATGTGTATGTCCACTAAAGATGCTGTCCAAGTTTAAAATCGAGGAATCAGAGCTTGAGCCATCAAACATGGTGGTTAAAGCTTATGATAACACCATGCGGAATGCAAAAGGGACCTTTAAAGCAAAGATATCCACAGGGGCAGTAGAAAGTTGGGTAGACATAGTTGTGCTTAACATCTTAGCCAACTATGCTCTTTTGTTAGGGAGACCGTGGCTCCATCCTCTAGGTGCGGTTCCGTCCACTTTGCACAGAAAAGTAAAAATTCCGTGGGGAGCAGATGTGGTGACAGTCAATGCACAGGAAGATCTGAGTGTAGCAACAGTAGAGGGCTTAGAGCTGGCGGTGCCCTTATCAGGATTTCAGGTGGCAGTAATTGATGTGCCCACCACCGAGAGCAAGAGTGCAGTGAATCGGATGAGTCCTTTCTCGAGGAAGATGATGAAGAGAATGCAATGGCAATATGGTCGAGGTTTGGGCTGGGAGCTACAAGGAAGGTTTGAGCCTATCTCATCGGCATTTGGACAACAAGACAAGCGCGGATTGGGCTATTCTGAAAATACAAAGAAGGAGAAATATGAGATCCGGTCTCCAGTTAGAGGGTCAAATTTGAATCATATCTTCTTTGTTCCACAGGCCGAGGGAGAATTTCAAAGTAGAGGGAAGACCTACCCCGGTTTAGAGATATTTATGACTGATTATGAGGAAAAGCTGATCAAATCGCCCGAACCTTCCTTGGAACAGCTGGTGGATGGGACTGAGTTTATGGTGGGTATGACACAAGCAAGCACTGAATCTGATTGGTCGAAGAAGATATTCGAGTTTGAAGACTTTTTGGGGATTAGGGATGAAGCTTCTAAGCTAGTACAAGAGCAAAAAGCCAAGGCGAGGATCCTCCAGTCCGTTCTAGATGCTGATGATGCCGAAGAGGCAGAGAGGAAGGCGAAGAAGATGATAGAGCAGGGAAAGGCCAAGAAAGGAGCTACCCCGGCGGAAGATGAAGGAGGTGTAGATCCAGATGAAGTAATCTCGGCAATAAAAGATACTTGTAATGAATGTATTGAATAAGCAATTAATCTTGTGTTTTGTTTTTCTGATGCTTGTTTCGAGAACAATATGGATGGTTTTCCTCTTTTATTTCAATCAATGGAAGTGAACTTTGACTATTTGTTTTCTTATTTTCCTGATTGTCATGTTCATGGCATTGATTATACCACTCGCATATTTGACATAAATGCATTGCATAATTTTGCATTTTATTTAAGCACCACCGAAGATCCTAAAATAATTGAAATCGGATCAGACTTCAAATCTGAGCTCAGACAAGACCTTCAAGAATGCATTAAAAGAAATTCAGAGGTATTTGCTTGGAGTTATGCGGACATGCCAGGGATCGACAGGTCAATAGTAGAGCACTTCATCCCTACTGAGCCGAATATCAAGCCAGTAAAGCAGAAAAGGAGAAGGGTCAGACTAGAATGGCAGGACAAGATCAAAGCGGAAGTCCAGAAGCAGTTGGACGTAGGATTCTTAGAAGTAGTACACTATCCGGAATGGTTGGCAAATATAGTCCCTGTGCTGAAG
This sequence comes from Jatropha curcas, assembly GCF_041381405.1. Lineage (NCBI taxonomy): Eukaryota > Viridiplantae > Streptophyta > Magnoliopsida > Malpighiales > Euphorbiaceae > Jatropha > Jatropha curcas. Next base: position 12,010,859 of record NC_143157.1, on the reverse strand, counting down.
AAAGATGGCAGGATAAGGGTCTGTGTCGACTACAGGGACCTGAACAAAGCCTCGCCCAAAGATGACTTTCCACTTCCACACATAGATGTTTTGATAGACAGTGCTGCTAGAATGGGATGTTATTTTATCATGGACGGGTTCTCGGGGTATAATCAGATATTGATGGCCTTAGTGGATAAGCATAAGACCGCCTTCACCACAGACTTCGGAACATTTTGCGATAAAGTGATGCCGTTCGGACTGAAGAATGCAGGGGCAACATATCAGAGGATGGCTACTACGTTATTTCATGATATGATCCATAAAGGATTGGAAGTGTATGTAGATGATATGGTGATCATGACAAAAACACAGGAGGAACATGCAGAAATGCTGGAGAAGTTCTTTGCACGGGTCAAGCAGTACAACTTGAGACTCAATCCCAAGAAGTGTGTATTTGGAGTGACGAAAGGAAAATTGTTAGGTTTTGTTGTAGGACCTAACGGGATTGAGGTTGACCCAGACAAAATAAAAGCCATTCAGGATATGGAACCACCGAAAACGGAACGTCAGGTGAGAAGCTTCCTGGGTAAAATTCAGTACATCAGTAGATTTATTTCGAGGTTATCCATCACCTGTGCTCCAATTTTCAAGTTACTGAAGAAGAATCAGCCAGTTAAGTGGAATGAAGATTGCCAGAAAGCCTTTGACCACATAAAGAAATACCTGATCAATCCACCGGTACTCAGTTCACCAAGACCAGGAGAACCTCTGACCTTGTACTTATCTATAGAAGATGCAGGAGTGGGAGCAATGTTGGTACAGCCGGATGCCGCTGGAGTAAAGAAAGCCATTTACTACATCAGCAAAAAACTACTGCCTATCGAAGAGAAATACAATCTGATTGAGAAAACATGCATGGCAGTAGTGTGGTCGATAAAGAAATTAAGGCCGTATTTTGATTCCTTCAGGGTCACTTTCGTCTCCAGAATTGATCCATTGAAGTATTTGCAGAGAACGCCTACTCTAGAGGGACGGCTGTCTAAGTGGTTGATTTAGATGTCTAGTGTGGATGCGGAGTTCGTAACGAAGAAGACGGTCAAAGGTCGAGCTGTGGCGGAATTCCTAGTAGAAAATCCTGTAACAGATGATGAATCTTGGGAATTAGAGTTTCCAGATGAACATTTGCTGAGTATTGACACAGGAACTTGGAAGTTATACTTTGATGGATCAGCTAACAGGAACGGAGCTGGGGCTGGTATTGTTATAGAAGCACCTAACGGCGAAGTCACAACCATGTGTAAGAGACTACTGTTCCCGGTCACTAACAACATGGCAGAATATGAAGCGTGCATCATGGGAGTGGAAGCCCTTCTTGCATCCGGTGCTAAGGAAGTTGAGGTGATAGGAGATTCTTTATTGGTTATTGAGCACGCCAACGAGAGATGGAAGGTAGAGGAAGAAAGATTGAAGCCCTATGTTGAGTACTCGTTGAAGAAAGCAGCACTGTTCGACAAGATCACTTTCACTCACATAGGAAGAACCTATAACAGAATTCCAGACGCCTTGGCAAACTTAGCGTTGGCTTGGCAGGATTTAAGCAAAGTTCCGAAGAAACCATTTATTATTACTGCAGCCAATATCCCTTGTTATAAGGATCATTTTGTGAACCAGATAGAACCGGAGGAAGAACCATGGTTCATGGACATTCTGAGATACATGAAAAACGATACTTTTTCTGATGATGCGACGAAAGAAGACCGTGCAGTCTTAAGGAAAATGGCTCTGAACTATGTCCTAGCCGATGGCGACCTCTATAAGAAAGCCTGGGATGGGATGTTGCTACGATGCGTGAGTAAGAAAGAAGGAGAGGACATAATGAGAAAAGTTCATGAAGGAACCTGCGATACCCATTTAAGCGGTATGAGTTTAGCGAGAAAAATCATGAGGCAAGGCTATTTTTGGATGCAGATGGAAGGCGCCTGTGTTCAGTATGTGCGCCGTTGTAAAGCTTGCCAATACCATGATAATAGAAGCCACTTACCTGCTGTCGAACTCCATCCGACAACTCCTTCGTGGCCTTTTTCTGCATGGGGCATAGACGTCATCAGTAAAATCTCACCTGCAGCATCCAATGGTCATCAGTATATATTGGTTGCAGTTGACTACTTCTCTAGATGGATCGAGGCTCAATCTTATAGAATCTTAACTGCCAAGCATGTGGCAAGATTTATTGAACAGAACATTTTCTGTCGCTACGGTGTTCCCCATCACATAGTCACAGATAATGGTTCTCATTTTCAAGCAGAAGTTGGCCAATTGCTTTATAAATATAAGGTTGAGCATCACCATTCCTCTCCTTATTGCCCTCAGGCTAATGGTGCAATAGAAGCTGCAAATAAGGAGATCAAAAGAATCCTGTCAAAGATGTGCGAAAGGCATAGAAGCTGGGCTGAGAAACTTCCTTTCGCACTCTGGGGGCATCGCACTACCTTCAAGGCAGTAAATGGAGCTTCTCCCTTTGAATTGGTATACGGGATGGAGGCAGTGTTACCCGTAGAGCTCGAAAAGAAGTCTCTCAGGGTGATAGTAGAAGCTGGTTTGACCGAAGAAGAATGGGTCAAGAAGAGATATGAAGATCTGGCACTCTTAGATGGAAGGAGATTGAATGCTCGATTTCAGGATCAGATGAGAAAAAGGAGGATTGCTCGTTTCTACAACAAGCGGGTACATCCAAGGGCTTTAAAGAATGGAGATTTAATGTTGATCAGGTTATTGGATCACGGAGCCCAACATCATCCTGCTGGGAAATTCAAACCCAACTGGCATGGGCCGTTTAGAATTCAGAAGCTGTTGCCTAAAGACGCCGCTGAATTAGTCACCATGGAAGGAGAGCCTGTCAATCGAATTATCAATCAAGATCAAATGAAAAGATCCTATATCTGAGATGATGATTTCAAAAAAAAAAAAAAAAAAAAAAGAGAGCTAAGTTGAAAACCCGAAAGGGCGGCTTAGGCAAGAAATGAGCTCGCTAGGTTGAAAACCCACAAGGGCGGCCTAGGCAAAAGTTAGAGCACGTAAAAAATGCAGAATAATAAAATAAAATCTTAGGATCAACGTGTGATGCTTAACTTAAACGCAGAATTCATGCCATGCGTTCGTGACAGATTAGTGATTGGTTGCTCAACGCCATCAACTTGACTCAAAGGAGAATAGGAAATCAAGTAGTTAGAGCGAATGACCATTGTATCAGAATAAACTTTCTTTACTTCTGTATAATGTTGAAAAGAAGTAAGATTAATAAAGGAGTTGCATTTTAAAATTTTTGTTTTTGTTCTGGAATTACGGTCGAAGAATGCAAAACCTTCCTCTCTGCTCATTTAAACAAGGATCGACTCATTTGGTTTGAAATGTCCTGGCTGTTGGCCGTGCCTAAACATTGAGTTTTTTTTTTTTATAAAAAGACAGTGATCAGAGGGACGAACACCATTTTCTCAGTGATTTCCCTGGAAGGATCAATAAAACCATGAATAAACCTTAGCACTTGCATAAGTTCATGCATACATAAAGGAGTTACACTTGTTATTATTTTTTATTATTATTTGATTTGTGCAGGTAATAATATAGTTACTCCATTCTTTGTTGTTTCCCAGCATAAGCTTTTATTTTTACAGAGTAATTTTTACTTTATGAGTTTCCGTTTATTAACCCAAGGGCAGGAGCCCCAAATAACTAACACAACAAATAATTTCGAAAGAAAAGTTTTGTTGTCTTTCGTTGTCTATATGTGCAGGAATTAATAAAGGCAGAATCATCAAGGCCATTGATTAAAAGAAAAGCAGACACATTTAGATAAAAGTTCATGGCTTGAACGCAAAAGAAAAATAACAAAAAAAAAAATTTTATTCTGAGGAGACCTATCAGCAAAGGTCAGCCTTCACAAAGCGTGACATCATTGCGGGGTAAAGAACCAGTTGGCATAGGCAGGTGTCACAGTATCCTGCATCATTCCTTCATCTAAATGCACAGTGTTTCGATTTTGCCAACGATCGGCCAAATTAGTCAACAGATGGGGTGTTATGAGACCACTTTCAAAGTTGTGGGCTCGGGGAACACGCTGTATCATCCCATACTGACGACTGATCCTATCTGGGAAATAGGCCATGGAACGGTCTAGACTGGCATACAACACATAATTGAGATTCATGCTTCCGATCGTGGCCAGTCTAATTCTCCACCAAGGACAGGTCCACCGAATAGTAGGGTTACACCAAAATCGAAGCGTCTTCGAGACCGAGATTGAAAAACGGCAGGTCCATAAGTTGGAATCAAGCGAGCTGGAACCGGAGGAATCAGGCTTAATTTATCTAGAGCCTAGGCTTGCAATAGCAATGGACAACCGCGATGATGAACATTGAAGTCAGTAATGTGAAGGGCAATATCCCTGACCCAACACATCGTTTCTCCAATGATCATCATGAAGACGGTACGATGGTACAATTGCATGTCACGAACAACGGTCAGAAGTCGAAAATCTCCAATTCCGGGTTGACGGTTCTTCATGGTATACACATTCAATAGCAAGAAACAGCAAGCTCGGATCCAGGGTAGATCTAGATTAGTGGACAAAACCCTGTTCAAGAAAGGTTCTAAAGGAAGGCCTTGATCCACATTTATGCCATCAGGAAGGTAAACCTGGCACAAGGCCACGATCTCAGCTAGATCATACCTAGGACCTGGGGGCAAGGCCAGAGTTTCGTTTTGTTCAAGATGATGATCCATCACGGCACACATTTCCTCGTAGGTTGGAGTCACTTCAGAGTCTTCAAATCGGAAAACCATGATGTTTGGATTGAAATGAGTAACGAGCCAAGACAAGAAGCCAGGGTTAGGTTTCAGGTCTTTGAAATATCTTAACCAGGCAAGTTGATCCAAAGGAGGGACTCGCCATAGATCGTCAGAAATGGATTGGACAAAAGATGAGACTTGGCTTCTGAAGGCCATGGAAGAAAGTCACTTAAGAAACTGATATGTTTTGAACACTGGATGGGAAGGAGGTGCGAAGCGAAACTTCCCTTTATAGAAGAGTAAAAGAACCGATGGACGAAATATCGTCATCACTCAATTTAATGTCCATCGTCAGAAGTAGTTGGAAGGACGATCTTGAAGGGTCTATTCGGGTCGGTGAGCATTTGAACCTGCATTGATCAATAAGAAGGACGGCCTGTACAATAAGGAAGTTGAGTCTTTATGATCGCATTAATCGAGAAAGGATGGTTGAGCCATTACGTCTGCATTCACTGAGTGGATCGCCCCATCAGGTAAGTACTACAGTACGCTTTCTGTTTGGAAATTGACTTTTGATCATATTCCATGTTAAATTCATTATTTTATCCTTTATTCATTTCATTTCATTTATTCATTTACAATAAATCGATTCACTGACCGCTAATAAGGTGAACCATTTTTTTATGAACAAATGGGACATCGCTGTTTTGTGTTTGGTGTTGTGTTCGTGTTTTGTTTTTGCAGGAACAAGATTTCACACTTACAAAACAAAGACACACATGATAAAGTGATAAAGACCAAGTGTTAAAAAAAATAAATAAAAAAAAATATAAAAATATAATTAATATCATAAAGTGTTGATATAACTGTACAGTCACAAAAAAATAAATAATAATAATACTACTAAAATGTCCAAAATGTTCAAAAATGGAGGAGACATGCAACAAGACTATCGCCGCCTACGGCTAGGACCAGCAACAGCCGGAGGGGGTGGAGATGGTGGTGCGCCATCGGAAGAAGAACCATCCTCATCCTCATCAGAAGAGTCGAGCAGGATACCCTCAACCTTTAGTCTCGTCCGAAGCCGCTCCACCTCTGCCTGAAGCCGGCTCAAGGCACTGGACTGGCGGGACTGATGCCTCCGTAGTCTCCCGTTCTCCAGCTCCTGTAAAACAACCAAAATGTGTAAGGAAAGGTAAAAAAGTAATAAGGAAGAGGGATGAGACACAGGAAGACTGTACTCACCCGCTCATGTACATCAAAGTAGAGCCGACCGATGTAGGATCGGGCAAACCCGAACCGCTGGCATATCTCCTGATACCTCTGGGCCGGCACCTGCAAACAATAAAAATCCATTAAAAGGATATTCAGGTAAAGTGCTCTTAACTTTGTAAATGCCGTTTATAACTTACATGTGTAGTGTGCTCAGGGTCCAGCTGCACCGGAGGAGGAGCCTGCCGAAGATCAGAAGGAATAATGATGCCAGATCCCAAGCCAAGGCCAGGATCCAACACCACCTCCATACCCGGCGGAAACGGGACATCGCCCAGTACTACACCAGCTGGTCCGGCCGGAGCCGCCGCGCCACCAGCCTCAGCCGCTGCCTTAGTGCGGTAGTGAGCCGCAGTCTTGTGCGTCTTTCGCTCCTACATTAAGTTACAGAGAGTAATGTCATCAGTGGTTTGAAACAAAGGAGGAGTGATAACAGTAAACAAGGTTGAAGGTTAGATGAATTACCTGGATGTACTCGAGAACCTCGGGAAGTCGAGCCTGCATCCGAGAGGCAAAGTAAGAAGGAAAGTCACCGGCGGACAAGAAATCTTTTGTCGAGAAGCCTCTATACTCTACCTCCAGGTCCTCCCGAGTCAAGCCCTCCAGCAGACACATATGCCGAGGAGGGGCATGAGGCACTCTCCGCTGTTCTGGTGCGATCGGAGTGTCGAAGACTCTCTCTCCTAGGAAGTACCGGTCAGCCCAGTATCCTCGCATCAACAGCTTCGACCGAGTGTGTAACTCAGCCACCTCCCGGCCTAGATAGGTCCTCCAGGCCTCGCAATCCCATGGCTCCAAGGATAGCTACAAAAAAAAAACAAACAAAAAAAGATAAGAAACCAGCATTAGTTGTGTGTCAAAATAAAGAGGAGACAAGCTAAAGATTCAGAGGTTCTTTCTGTACTCACATCAAACAGCTCCCGGTCATTAAGGAAACTCCGCCAGTACTCGGGATCCTCGCCACTGGCATAAGTGTGGTGGCAGTGGGCCAGATAGCGAGGAATCCTCCTGGACTCAACAGGAGAGTCGCCGCTCGGACCCCCGGGGTAAATGCAGTACTCGTAAGACCACACCTGTAACAGAGACAGAAAATAACGTCGGTTAGTTGAACAGTTGAGAATGACGGATATAAAAAGTATAGAGTGAAGGAGTGTTACCTCCAAAGGCCGGATGAATAGCCAGTTCGACTCACCGCTACCACGGGTCCAGACATCCAGACCGTGATAGAGATGAGCCAAACCAAGTGTGGCCCAATCGAAGGACCCGACCTGGCTCAGATCCCGAAGACATGCCAGCACCGCAGGATCTCCCTTATTCTGGGAGGTGAATAATAGCTGGGAGGAAATGATATAGAACAAAAAGGACCGAGCAGCCTGGTCCCTCTCCTCTCGAGTGTACGCAGGAGCAGCAGGTCGTACATCCTCCGGCAACTCTCTCCAAGCCTCCAACCGGGTCCTGATCCTCTCGGCCCAGAACCGAAAAACCGTCTCGTAAGACATGCACCCCTGCACGGTGTATCGAGTCTGCGTCGTGACACCGAGGAGGGAACGGACTAGCTGAGCTCCGATAGCAGCCGTCTGGTACCGAGCGTCTAGTGGAGGAACCGGACCAATGAAGCGAAGGCCGGTGATGGCAGCGTAGTCTGTGGGTGTGAGGGTCATCTCTCCGAACCCAAAAACAAAGGTGTGCGTGCAATCGTTCCACTGCTCCATTAATGCATAGCGCATAGCGGGCGGGAAACGAGGCTGCGTACGACGCAGTCCTGCAGCGTAATCCCTGAAACCTACAGCGACAACCCGAGCTCGCATAGGAGGGTCCAGCAGATCCCAGAAAGTAGAAGCATCAGTGGCTGAACCGCCTGAGCGGGCCTTGCCCAGATTAACCTGTAAGAAAATTTAAATTTCAATAAATACAAGACTAACAATTTTTCATTTTCTTCTATGGCAGGAGAAACAAAAAAAAAAAAAACAACTCGAGTTTCGGTTTGAACCATAGCTGCGTCACGCAACTCCTAGTCGCGTCACGCGTCTACAGAGTCGCGCCGCGCAGCTTTACACCAGTTGCGCATTCAGAAGCACAGATGCGTAGCGCATCTCAGCACCCGCGTTACGCCACTCCATAGTTGCGCCACGCGACTGTTCAAAATATATGGCCTCAAGAACAGCTGCGTCACAAAACCACAAAGTCGCGCCATGCATCTCTCTAGCTGCGTCACGCAACTGCTCAAGACTCTTGCACATTGACGAACAGTTGCGTCACGCAACTGTTCTTCCACAAAACAGCTGCGTGACGCGACTGTCGAAGGTACGCAGTGGTTCAATTTCAACCTAATTTTGCTACGTTTGTATTGTTTTCATGCAAATTTCAGGGTAAAATCAAGTCGCCCGGAGTTATCAACAATCAAAAGCCAATAAATCAAGGTCTAAACACAGTTAAAAGGGGTCAATCCTAAGGTTCAAGGCAAGCTAGGGTTTCTGGCGCCTCAAACAGTTGTGTCACGCAACTGTTCACACAAGAACAGCTGCGTCACGCAACTGTTCATGAAGAACAGCAGCACCACGCAACTCCTACCTGCGTGACGCGACTGTTAACGCAGGCATAAACAGCAAAGAACAGCCCTATTGCTACAGTTACGGATCAAAAGTAGTAAAAAAAAAAAACAAAAAAATTGAAGAAATTTTTACTTACCTCGGATCGAAAGCCACACATCTGACTCGTTTCGTACCGGACTGGAAACTCCGAACCCGGCAATGGAAGAAGTTGTAACGGCCGCGTCCCGGGGGTTAGCGGGTTCCGGCTCACCGGCACCGGCTCACCGTCGAACGTAGGAATATCGGGTAGGGCCCCGAGAATCTCCATCTCCGGAGTATAGGCAGAAGCGGGAATTTCTAAGATTTGAGACATCCTTTTAGTTGAACAGTTCAGGGAATTTTCAATCGCTTAGGGTTTGTGATAAGTGAAACTGAATTAGTTATGAAGGAAACTACTTATAGTAAATATCTGGGCCCAAGCCCATTTCTTTAAGTAAAGGGCCCAAGCCCATTCAACCGAGCTCAATAGGACCGACGGGCCCGTCACTTTCTTTCAATGTCCAATAAGCCCGTACGGCCCATTCCAAAGCCCGTAACGGTCCACTTCGGCAGTTCGACGTCGATGTGCAGCCCGTACACTTCAGCGATTTTTTTTATTTGTGTACTCACCACACAGGGGGCAGGAGCATCAAATTGCCCAGATTACCCTCAGGTAAGTTTTCTTTTAAAAAAAAAACTATATCATAAAGGATGTACTCGAAAATATAGATAATAATTTTTATTAAGTCTTTTATGCCAAAATTTTTGATAAAATTTCTGCAAAAATAATAATAATATGTCTACAAAAGTGAATACTTTTGGTTCTAGGCCGGAATTCCAGACTGGGGGCAAAAGCTTGACCTTTTGCCTTGATAAGAATTTTTGCATGGGAACATGTGATGTTCCAATACCTTTCTAACAGAAAGCAAGGTCTGTTCGTACATGGACATTGTTCTTCTTTCTCCTGTGAACAATTTTTCAGGCCAACCAGTGATGGTTTTTCGAAGCCGATAGGTCCTACTGATTAGTGATGGTACATTGCGAAGCTAGTCAGAACAATTTCAAAATAGTGATGATGTATTGCGAAGCTGTTTGAAATTTCTTCCCCAGTCAATGATGTTGAGTTGCGAAGTTGACCAGGGTAAAATCAACGTCTTTCAAGCCGATCAAATCGAGCCTCGAAGATGCCTTTTCTTAACCGACTGGAGCCGACAAAGCCGATCAAACCGAGCTGAGTAGGTGGCCAGATCAAAGCCCTTCAAGCCGATCAAACCGAGCTTTGAAGACTTTGTCATCAGATCAAAACCCTCCAGGCCGATCAAACTGAGCCTTAGAGGTGTCTTCCAAGCCGATCAAACCGAGCTTTGAAGTCATTCACATATTAGATGGGAGCCGACAAAGCCGATCAAACCGAGCTTAGGAGGTGACCAGATGATTGACTCAGCACCTTTTCAAGCCGATCAAACCGAGCTTCGAGAGGACTGTCTGATAGAAGGCGCGTCAATAGACCACTTTAACATTAATCATTTATACAATTAATGATAAAGTGGGGGGGCAAACTGTTGACGCGTGATTTTATGCCTCTACCTGACCCAATGATGACATGAGGACAAGGGACGGGGTATCACGATAAATCAAAAGTGTTTGAACCAGAAATTGAATCAAACCGCCCAAAGGAGTCTGACCCGTGTTAGGGCTGCATCACGCAGCTAGTACCTGCGTGACGGCACTATTAGTTGCGTCACGCAGCTCTAACAGGGCTGACACCTCTGGCGCGCGCCCGTGCAACGGCCTGCACTGTTTGTATGGATACGCGGCAACTGTACGAAAAGTAAGTCGCGTCACGCAAGTTTGCGGGTGCGTCACGCAGCTTCTACCCGCGTGACGCGACTGCCCTGTTGCCCTAGCCATATAAATACAGCATTTTACAGCAAAAACGGGACCTTTTTAAAAACTTGGCATTTTCTCTCATTTTCTCTAAAAAACCTAAAGATCTAAACTAAGTTTTTGATAAAAAACGGCTAGGGTTTCTTCCCCAAGAGCTCAAGTGAGTAAACTTGAGGAAGATCAAGCCCTTAACAGTTTAGTTTTGAAATCAAAAAGCATAAAAATATAGTAAGGGAAAAACAGAGAAAAGAAAGAAAGACCAAAACATTTTGCTTTGTGAAAAATCTCGACATCACATTCCTGGAATCGTGAAACAACGTTCCTAAGCTAATCTTAGCACATGCAATCCTCGAATCTGAGGGCAAGGTAACCATTCTAAACATTATCTTTCATTTCTAGCATTTTATTCCTTAAAATCTCATTTTTCAAGTAGTTGGTTAGTTTGGTATTGGTTAAACGCCGTTTTGCCCATTTTTGAGTATTTCTGAGTTGTGTTAAACCATTGTTAACAAAAAAAAGAACGTAAAAAGGGAGTTTGAAAGGTAGTTGCGGACCAGAGCAACCGCGTCACGCAGCTACTACCTGCGTGACGCGACTGTTCATGTCCAAAAGTCTTTGATTCGGACTGGACCACCTGCGTGACGCAGCTATTTGTGTACCCAGTATACTTTTATTCTCATATTCATATTTAATGTGATATTTTGGATAAATAATCAATAAAACTGAGAATTTTAATAAGTCACAAATAGTTCCGTCGCGCAGCTAGGAGTTGCGCCACGCGACTGTTCTTCATAGAACAGCTGCGTGACGCAACTATTCCTATTTCCAGTAATATGTTAAAAGTCGCGCCACGCGACTGTTCTTCATAGAACACCCGCGTGACGCGACTGTTCTAAAAGTTTCAGAATGAATAAGAAGAGTTGCGCCACGCGACTGTTCTTCATGGAACAGCTGCGTGACGCGACTGTCTTAAAGATTCCAGAATAATTTCCTTATTTCACTTTAATTGCATGTTACTAAGTAGATTTTAATCTTAACTCAGAAAATGATCAATTATGGGCAAACTAAGATTTAATCAAACCAAATCAATTAATCATTAATGATTATGAGATTTTTTTTAGGATTTATTTCTCTTTGTTTATTATTAATTATATTATCAAATTCGATTTGTTGCCCGCCTTTAACCATAAGGCAAGAGCGGGTCTTTTATTTTATTTGATATGTATCATGGATGGATGATGGATGATATGCTTTATTTGTGATGAATGCAATGGATGGACCTAATTGGGACGATTAATTAATTTTCCACATAGGAGCTCGGTTCGATTTAATTGGGTTGGGACTTAATTAAATAATTGGCTTTTCTAAAATAAAATCAAATTAGAAATCGTAGGTTAAAAGAGGCCGATTTTTTCCCGGCGTCGGCTTCCAACGAGCCGACGTACCTAATTCCCTTACCTAGAATCGTACTTGGTACGCCTGACCAGTTTTCTTTCAAATAAAAGGCCTTAAATAATATGGGTTAAAATGGAGTCACTTTTATAAAATTAAAAAATGGAAACGGTCCCATTGCCGAAAAAATGGGTGGCGGCTAAAAATAATTTATAAGACCGATTTATCGGCATTCGCATCCAAAAAGGTTTTTTTTTTTTTATCACCACGATTTCCCAAAATATACATAAAAAACATACAAAATCTTAAAGTGATTCTTTCTTCGGGGGGAAAAACAAGCCAATATTGTCGGATTTAAGCTTAACACCACGATTATTGATTAACCAGGCGTTTAACTTAAATTTATTTAATTGAGGCAATTTATTTGCCTAATGATTGACGTGAATGCATTTATGCAGTTGTAGAATTATTAGGAGTAGAAAAGAAGCATGCATGAAGTGCTAAAATTAAATAGGCAGAGTTTAGTTCATGTACCTGATTTAATCGTCGACCGCTTCTTAACTCCAGGTTAAGCTCCTCGTTAATGGAATATTAATTAATTTGATTTTAATGACCACTTAACAAAGCAAAGAAAGCAATAAAGCTAAACTAAAATGCAGAAAAGCAGTAAAGAATCGCAAGGAGCGTAGGGGAGAAGAAGTGTCCGCCAACACAGACTGAGTGAGTTGAAAGGTCACACCGGGCCTGTATTTATAGGTGAAACGGACTGTTTCGAAGGCCTGGGCCGCCGGGTTGGGCTGCCTGGGCCGCCAGGGCCGGTGACCTGGGCCGCCGGGTCCGGTGACCTGGGCCGCCGGGTCCGGCGGCTCGAGCCACCGAGGCCGGCGGCCCGAGCCACCGAGGCCGGTGGTTCTGCTATTTTTTGTTCCGGAAGTTTTTCCAGAAGTTCCGGACCTCCAAAAAATATTCCGGGACCAGTTCCGTGATCCTTGTAATTTTCCGGACGTTTCAAGTACCATATTGGCACACTTTCGGTGAACTTCCAAAATGGCCTTTGGTCCGGCCGGACTGTTTGCAGTCTGGAAAAACTGGCTCTTTGAGCCTCAAAATTTGGGTATTCACAAGGTCTATCCAGCTGGAGTAGGACATTACTGCTGCTCGGAGGGGGTCAACTGCTACAGACCACCTAGCAGCTTTCGTGCCGGGCGCTTATGCGGTATTTGCACGGACACATCTCTTGGTTCACCTTCCTCCTCCGACTGAGTTCAACCCTTTTGCCGAGGCAGAGGAGCTGGAGCGAGGCTGTTTTCCCCCCGGAGAAATTCGATGGTTGATTTGTTTTTTTGTTTTGGAAAAGAGGGTGATAAAAATCTTTTGGATATGCGGTGCCGATAAATCGGTCTTTACAAAATTATTTGAGTCGCCACCCATTATTTCGGCAATGGGACCATTTCCAATTTTTTTAAAAAAGTGACTTCATTTAACCCGATTTTATTCAAGGCCCTTTTATTTTAGAAAACTGGTCAGGCGCACCAAGTACGATTCTAGGTAAGGGAATTGGGTACGTCGGCTCGTTGGAAGCCGACGCCCGGAAAACCGGCCTCTTTTAACCTACGATTTCTAATTGATTTTATTTTTAGAAAAGCCAATTTATTTAATTAAACCCCAACCCGATTGAATCGAACCGAGATCCTATGTGGAAAATTAATTAACCGTCCCAATTAGATTCATTCATTGCATTCATCACAAATAAATCATCATATCCACCATTCATCCATAATACATATCAAATAAAATAAAAGACCCGCTCTTGCCTTATGGTTCAAGGCGGGCGACAAACCGAATTTAATAATATGATCAATAATAAACAATAAGAAATAAATCCTAAAATCTCATAATCATCAATAATTAATTGATCTAGTTTGATTAAGACTCAGTTTGCCCATAATTGATCATTTCTCAAATTAAGCTTAAAAGATTTATTTGATGAAATGAAACTAGACAAAATAATAAAAATATACTGGAACTGGAAGACAGTCGCGTCACGCAGGTGTTCTACGAAGAACAGTCGCGTGGCGCAACTTTTGTCTTTTTATTCTGGAATTAAGAACAGTCGCGTCACGCAGGTGTTCTATGGAAGAACAGTCGCGTGGCGCAACTCTTATCTTTTATTCTGGAATTAAGAATAGTTGCGTCACGCGGGTGTTCTATGGAAGAACAGTCGCGTGGCGCAACCCTTGTCTTTGTGCCGGAACTGTTTGTGACTTATTTAAAACACCCAAACATATTAATTATTTATTAAAGGTGTAATATTAATACGAATATGAAGGCCAAATTCATACTGAGTACACAAACAGCTGCGTCACGCAGGTGGTCCCATCCCGATCAAGGACTTTTGGACATGAACAGTCACGTCACGCGGGTAATAGCCGCGTGACGCGGCTGCTCTGGTTCGCAACTACCTTTCAAACCTTCTTTTTCTACGTGTTCTTTTTGTTTAAAGTGATTAAAGACAATCCAGAAGAGTTCAACAATGGGCAAACTTACGTTTTATCAATAACAGTTCAACCAAACAATGTGAAAATGAGATTTTTTAAGAGATAAAATACTAGAAATGAAAAAAAAGAAAAGTTAGAATCGTTACCTAGCCCTCAGATTTGAGGATTGCATACGCTGATATTGATTTAGAGATAATGTTTCACAATCCCAGAAGCACAATCACAAGTTCTCTCACCAAAATAAAATCGTTTTTTTCTTTTTTCTTACTTTCCTCTCTTTTCCTTTTTTTTTTTTTTTATCTTTTTGTGTTTTTGATTTTAAACCTAAAATATCTATGACTTGATCTTTCTCAAGTTTACTCAGTTGAGTTCTTGAGAAAAAGCTCCAGTCGTTAGACTAAAAAAGAATTGTATATCTTAAAGGAGAAATGAGAACAAAATCTTAAAATGTTCAAAAGTCTCGTTTTTGCTGTAAAATGTTCTATTTATATGGCTAGGGCAACAGAGCATAGTCGCGTCACGCAGGTAATAGCTGCGTGACGCTCCCGTAACCTGCGTGACGCAGCTTACTTTTCGTACAGTTGCCGCGTATCCATACAAACAGTGCAGGCCGTTGCACAGGCGCGCGCCAGAGGTGTCAGCCTTGTTAGAGCTGCGTGACGCAACTAAGAGTGCCGTCACGCAGGTAATAGCTGCGTGACGCAACTAAGAGTGCCGTCACGCAGGTAATAGCTGCGTGATGCAGCCCTAACGCGGGTTAGACTCCTTTGGGCTGTTTGATTCAGGTTTTGGTTCAAACACTCCTGGTTAATCGTGAAACCTTATCCCTTGTCCTCATATCATCATCGGCTCAGGTGGGGGCATAAAATTACGCGTCAACAGAGGCCAAGCACTGTCTTGGTATAAGTTGGTTTTGATTCTTTTATTTTGTTGTTCTAGTTTTGCCCCAGTGTCTTCCATTCATAAATAGTGCCTTATTCTTGCAAAAGCAACGCGATAAACGCGAGAGGAGAGGCTCTGAGGCCAAAGCTCTAGATAAAGCTGTTATTGTTGGCATGCCCGAGCATGGGCCAGTTGCTTCGTTCTCTTTTATTCTAGACCACCCAGGACATGCTAGAGAGACATCTCGTGAGTCCATACCAGATGTCACCGCTCGGCTACACCCATGTGAGTACCTTCTACTCCTTTATTCTGATTATTGCTTTTTATTATTATGCTTTCTCATTGTTTGCCCCTGCCCCTGTGCTATCCTGCAAGTATCCATTGATGACTACAACGAGGTGTGCCAACTATATGAAGTGGCTCACTTGAAGTTGGCAGAGGCGAGGCTCTCGGATGAGCTTATATTTGTAAGTATAAACACTACGAAAAAGAAGACATGCAATGCATATTCCATGCATGCGTGTAATGCAAGCACTAATATTTATGAATGCGTGCAGAGAGTTGACATGGTGCCTTCTTATGGTCGGGGCCGAGGGATGCGACATGGCGGTCATATGGATTGCAGAGCTAGATGCCAACTGGTGATCATCAAAGAGACCGAGGAGTCTGGCAGGGAGGACTCCAAAGAGATGGCCTCAAACATGTCTTGAGCCGGCTTAGGGAATTTTCTTATAAAGAATGATTATTTTCATATGAGAAGGCTAGAGAACAGTCTCTTTATAAGTTTTTGAATGATATTGGTGTATTTCTGCTTCATAGTTAACATTCATGCTGTTGATTAAATCCAAAAATGAAAAACAAAAGAACAGGATTTTTCCAGCTGACTGCTAGCTAGTGGCGTGCTCCACTATGCTGTAGCTTGCAGCACACGTAGTGGCTTGCACCACTAGCACTATAGGGCAACCAGCTGTCAATTTTTCCTTTCTTTTCTTGCTATAAAACACATAATACACCTTATGTGCTACAAAAGCTCCTCTCTCTTATTCTAGACGACTTTTTCACTCAAAACTCCTCCAAACTTCTCACCTCTTCCCCATTTTCCATGGATCGAACCCTGGCACCTGCATTTGAAGCATTATTCCTTAGTTTTAGCCGTTAGGATTGGGACTTGCTATCACCATTCGAACTCAAAGGGCTAAGCTATTACCGGAACATTCAGGTTCAACCCGCGTTGTTGCAGTGGTTGATCCACCACTTTGATCCTTCAGACAACTTATTTGGCATAACGACTTTAAGATCTGTCCGTTATTTGAAGAACTCAGCAATATTTCTAGGAGAATACCCGTGGTTGAAGAAATTCCTATGGTGCCCCAGCTGGATATAGACCTTGCTTTACTGATTCTGCCCTTCTTCTGTTTCACAGCTTATGAGATACCATCTTATAATTTTGGCACTAACGTTGTGCCCCTGCGACCGCTTGTCGACTTTGCCTTGGGTATGGATAGTGCTAGTCCATTTTGGCCTTCTCTTGTTTGCTTCTGCCTTCTTAGTCAATACTTGCTACTCAGTGGCATTAATGGCTATGGCAGCCTTAGGTTGATGCCTATAGTAGAGCAGATGGCTAGGCAATGCACGCATTTTTCATTTATTCTGGCAGAGACATTTACTTGGCTGGGAGAGCATGCTCGGGACTCTAGCTCGGTTATGAGGAGTCCACTTCTATTGTAGGTAAATGCATTTTTATTTTCTTTTCTCTTTTATGCTGTAACTTTTGCTTAAGCTGCCCTTGCGGGTTTTCGACTTAACAAGCTTTTCTTTTTTATTATTATTATTTATTATCTTTTTTGTCTTTATGTTGTTGCTCTTTTTTGAATGCACTTGCAGTTGTGGGCTTTTGAGAAGCTACAAGTGATGGCTCTACCACCGGAGCATTTGATGTTCGATTATTCATGAGTCTATGTCCGCCATCAGCGCCGATTGATTGGCGAGACGGTGGAAAGCTGGACTGCTATTTTTCAGGATCTTAGCTCTAAAGGAGTCAGATGGACTTGCCCCTAGTGGTACATAGAGCGAGTCACAGTTTCCTCTTACATGCTTTGTGTGCCCTTGTATGGGTTGTATATGACACTTGCTTATTATCACAGTCGCGTAGTTAGGCAGTACGGTCGTCATCAAGCTGCCCCTGATTATACGCGGTTTGAGGGTACCCTTCTTAAACAGTAATTCCAGATCTCTCTTTATTTCCACCTGGCCTAATCGCACGATTGTATCCATTTCTGACGTGGCCGATACCTCTTCCTCAGATTTATACCACACTTGGCTATAGGCTTATTCTGGAGTTGTTGCTAATTCAGAGTCGGCTAATCTATTGACAGCTAGATTTCTATTAGGACCTTGCATGTAGATGCTTTTATCCTAATTTCTAATGAAATGTACTAAACAATGTGCAACTTATGTAATGTATGCACTTATTATGAATGAAATGACTTTTGCTTTAAAATATTTGATATATTTCTTGCAATTCTATTTCATCAAGGTAAATTCACAACATTTGCATATTATCATAACAAGCTTTAAAGTTAATAAGAACACAAAAGGTGAATTTATTAATTGGGCTACGCTATAAACGTTTCAAGTTATACATAAAATTTCTTCAATATATCCATATTGACTGGTTCGGTAAACTCATTTCCTTCCATGTCTGATAGCTTCATTACACCTTTTGAAAACATCTTCTTAATCAAGAATGGGCCCTTCCAGTTAGGCTTGAACTTCCCCCGAGGGTCATGAGTGTTCGACTGCATTTGTTTCAGAACCAAATCTGCTGTTCTAAGTAGCTTTAGATGAACTTTCTTATTAAAGTGCTTAGTTATCCTCCTCTCATATAATTGATCCATGAATTTGGCATTAAGCCTTTTCCATCTAGGAGTGATAATTCTTGATCATGAATTTCTACCTATTCGCATTCTGGAATCTTAGATTCCATCATTATGTGCAAGGACTGCACTTTTATCTCAGTTGGTAGTACAGCTTCCATTCCATATACTAGAGAATAAGGGGTTGGCCCATTTGCAGATTTGGCTGTGGTTTGGTATCCCCACAAAGCATATTGTAGCTTGCTTACCCAGTCACAGTAATTTTCTACCATTTTCCTGAACATCTTCTTGATGTTTTTGTTTGTGGCCTCCACTGCCCCGTTAGCTGGTGGCTTATAAGGTGAGGACTTGTGGTGTTTAATTCCGAATTTCTCCAAAGTATTTTTACTTCTGATTGGAACTGAACTCCATTTTCTGTCATAACATAATGGGGGATTCCATATATACCTATCAGGTTCTTTTCAATAAATTTGGCCATTTGCTTGGCACCTATGTTCTTAAATGATTTTGCTTCAACCCATCTTGAGAAATAGTCCACTGCAACCACTATAAACTAGTGCCCATTAGATGTAGGTGGTAAAATCTTGCTAATGATATCTATTCCCTAAGCTGCAACTGGCCATAGGGAAATAGAAGGATGTAATTCTGAAGGAGAAATGTGACCTAGGTCTCCGTGTATTTGACATTCGAAGCACTTTTTCACAAAAGAAATACAATCCGTTTCCATTGTCGATCAAATGAAACCCTATCTGAGAATTTTCTTAACAAGCACTTTTTCGTTCACATGGATACTGCAAACCCCTATATGGATCTGTTCCTGTGAACCCCTCCCCAAAATATCATGGGCATGTGAATGCGTGTGACTAAAGGAAGAAATGCACGTGAATGTATGAGTCGCCACCTTGTTTAATTGTTTTAGGGTAAACTAGGAAAAACCATAAGTGACTCCAATTTTAATTAACCTAGTTACTAGATTAATTAGCCCAATGTCTAAGGCATGGTCTTCGAACCCGAGGTGGATCCCGAGACTATGTCATGCTGATGAAACTAACCTAAGAATGAATGTTTTGCAAGGAAGATGAAATAATTTAGACCAATGAAAAAGATGTTTATGTGATTCGACTTGCCGCCCGGGGTTAGATCCCGAACGTGCCTACGTACTTCCGTTTGAATGGAAGATCAAAGTCAACGTAGTTCGATAGGCCTCTTTTAGAGGGCTTTGAATGGGGATGCTTTATGCATGAGTGTGTGTATGCTTTGTGCATTTTGTTTAGGCATTGTGCCAAAGAATTGATTGTTTTAGGCATTTTGCCAAAAAGTTTTGATTGGACTTATTTGTGTGCCAGAAAAATGTTGATTGGACTTATTTGTTTGCCAAAAAAAAATGAATTAAGGCTTTTAGCCAAAACATTTTGTGGTTTAGGCAATTTAATTGCCGAAAAATTGATTTTAAAGGCTTTTAGCCAAAATGTGTTGATTTGAAAGCTTTTAGCAAAAAGTGCCGATTTAGGCAAGATGTTGCCAAAATTGATTGATGATTTATTTAGGCGACTGTCGCCAAAATTGAATGATTTAAGGCTTTAAAGCCAAAAAGATTGATTTAGTTTTAAGGCATTTTGCCAAAACTTTGATTTAAGCGTTTTATTGCTAAAAAATAACTGATCTTACTTATTGGCAATTTGTTTACCAAAAGTAATTAATCAAACTGCAATGTAGGCAATTTAATGCCAAAAGAACGTGAATAATTTAGGCTACTTAGTCACAATTATTGATGAACTGGACTTAAGCCGAAAATTGTTCGAAATAAAGGCAATCATACCATAGCCATTGATAGACTAGATATTTTAAGCCAATATTGTCGGATTTAGGCTTTAATACCACGATTATTAATTAACCGGGCATTTAGCTTAATCATACTTTAATTGAGGCAATTTACTTGCCTATATGATGACATGAATGCATTTATGCAGTTGTAGAATTAAAAGGAGTAGAAGAGAAGCATGCATGAAGTGCTAAAATTAAATAGGCAGAGTTTTGTTTACGTACCTGATTTAATCGTCGACCGCTTCTTAACTCCAGGTTAAGCTCCTCGTTAAGGGAATTAATTTTAATTTAATTTTAGGTGACCAAATATCACAACAATAAAATGAAATTAAAATTAAAAAATGCAAGAAAGCAGTAAAGAATCGCAAAGAGCGTAGGGAGAAGGAGCGTCCGTCAACACAGACTGAGTGTCGAAAACAGAAGGCCCGAGGCCTGTATTTATAGGCGCAAAACGGACTGTTTCCGGTGGTCGGGTCGCCGGCCCGGCGGCCGTCCCGCCGGATGGACCGCCGGCTTGGCGGCCCGCCCGGCGGCCCGCCCGGCGGCCCTTCCGGTGGTCGGGCCGCCGGGTCTCGGCGGCCCGCCCGGCGGCCGGGCCGCCGGTCCGTCGGCGGCCCGCCCGGCGGCTGGGCCGCCCGGATAGGCCGCCGGGATTTCCGGACCTCCAAAAAATATTCCGAGACCAGTTCCGTGATCCTCGTAATTTTCCGGACGTTTCAAGTACCATATTGGCATATTTCCGGTGAACTTTCCGAAAGGCCTCCGGTCCGGCCGGACTGTTCGCAGTCCGGAAGAAAATAGGCTTTTGAGCCTCAAAATTTGAGTGTTCACAGTTGCCCCCCACCGGCAACCATAAAAATGATTTATGGGCGTCGGTGGTTGTTTGAAGACCAAATTTTGGAGGCGAAAATCAGACGCGTCCGGAAGACCCGCCTTTTAGCCTTTTCCTTATAAATAGCTGAAGAATTCATTTTTCATTCATTCCAAACTTCCAATTCTCTCAACTTTCTCACCATGGCAGGCTATAGCAGTGATGAAGACCTTCTGGAGTCTCTGGGGATCTCCCTCGACGATGCCAATCTGGCGGTGGAAGCGGATACCCACGCCTCCGTGACCGGCATCTTTGCCCAGGTAAGCTCATTTCTCATTTATTTATTTGGGCCTTGGGCCAAAATGTGAATTTTTTGTTGGGCCTTAGGCCAAATTGTGATTTTTTGGGCCTTAGGCCAAAGGGGAATTTTATTGGGCCTTAGGCCAGATGTGATTTTTTTGGGCCTTAGGCCAAATGAATTTTATTGGGCCTTAGGCCAAATGTGAGTTTTTTGGGCCTTGGGCCAAATTGTGATTTTTTGGGCCTTAGGCCAAAATTGTAATTTTTTGGGCCTTAGGCCAAACAATGAATTTTATTGGGCCTTAGGCCAAAATGGTAATTTTTGCTTATTATCTTTATCGGTATGCATGCTAGGAAAGCACTAAGATATTACCCTTAGTAAGGGACCGAGGAGTAACTCTTAGGTTATTTTACCTTTTAGGATTGTCGTATTAAGTTGGATGTCGGCGAGAGTTCAATAGCTGGAATTTCGCCCGAAATTCTTGATTACAGCCACCCGGTGGGTGCAATTATCCGCCCGTCTTATCTGGGTTACCTAAGACACCTTGACATGGCTCGGAACAATCACAAGGAATTATTGGGTGCTTTGGCCGAGAGGTGGTGGGACACTACCAACACCTTCCACTTTTCTTGGGGCGAGCTGACAATGACCCCTACGGATTTTTCTGTGATTTCCGGAATCCCTTTCGGAGTTCGACCAATTGAGCTGTATGATGATTGGAGGTCTGAGATCTCCTCTGACCGAATGTTGGAGTTGATTGGGCTGGACCTGCCCCGGATTGTCGAGCCTGGCACGGTTTCTCCCGCGTTGAGCGTTTCTAGGCGCTGGTTATCCCTCCAGGCCCCTGACATCTATGCTAGATTTGGGCGGGGAGAGCTGACGGCTACTCAGGTAGCCAGATTTACCTTGCTGCTATTATTTGCTTCGACCTTCTGGTCCAACAGAAAAGAGAGATTTAACCCCTCTATCTTGAAGAGTTTGGAGAATCTGGCCCATTTAAAGGAGTATGACTGGGCCGGTGCTATTCTGAGCCGCATGTATGATGATATGTGTGCTCTGAGTCGAGGTCACTGCAAACTCAGCGGGACTTACTACTTCTGGGAGGTAATGTAAGGAACATTCTCCTTTTCCTACATCTGGATTTTTCTTTTTTTTCACTGACTCTTCTTTTTTTTCTTCCCTTTCTTCTTTTACACAGACTTGGGCATTCGAATACTTTCCTTACACTCGCCCCGAGCTGCTTCAGCTTGACCTTGAATTAAGGCTGGCACCTTTGGCTTGGAGATGGTACAAATCACGTCTTCACGCTGCTCGGCGCAAGAAATCGCTGAAGGAGCTGAGAGCCTTCTTTGATACATGCTCTTTGGAACTGGTATGTGCTTTAATGATTTTAGATATGTTAAATAAAAATGATTTATTAACATAAAAATCTTGTAGGTTGAAGCGGGGCCAATGACTGCCCGTCTACAGAGCTGGATTCAGGCTGATTCTGGCTTCCAGCGGTCAGACACTTTGACTCAGCGGAGGGTGGTTCTGTCGCATCCATTCTTACGACGATATTACTTGGGCGAAAGAGTGGACATCCAAATAAGAGGCTGCCGTTCTGTCCCTTATCCCCCTCCCACTGACATGCGAGCGGGCAAACAGATGGTGCTCACTGCTACTCATACCGAGGGCATTCCATACTTGGAGTTCATTATGGAGGGAGATTATGATGAATTCTGCCGCATTACTTTAATGCAGCCCATTGGATCTCGTCTTGATGATTTCCAAGGACTGGCTCCTTCTCAGCCGTTCGGCACTCGTTCTTCCCGAGCTTCGGGTCCCTCAACTAGGACTCCAAGGAGGAGGCCTGTGACT
Source organism: Jatropha curcas (assembly GCF_041381405.1). Taxonomy (NCBI): domain Eukaryota; kingdom Viridiplantae; phylum Streptophyta; class Magnoliopsida; order Malpighiales; family Euphorbiaceae; genus Jatropha; species Jatropha curcas. The sequence goes on along the minus strand of NC_143157.1, from coordinate 11,987,919 downwards.
GATCCTACTTCTTCTACTCCGGTTGGGGGCTCTTCGTAGGCCGGGCCTAGCCGATCGGCGGGCCATTCTAGGGCTCCCGGGGCCATTCTGGAGGCTACCGGGCCGCTTCATCCGGATCTGGTTAAGCTCCGCCTACCCTACAGTATTTCCCACTTTGTACCCGACGGCCCTCCAGCTACTCGAGAAGTCTCCCTGGAGAGTGTGGATCGCCTGGCTCTTCCTTCCGAGGACATTACTGAGGTAAAACCTGATACATCTCTCACAAAAAGGATTTGTAAGAGCTTTGATATTGACTCGTGTCTTTCTCTGTATAACTTTCAGGTTCCTGTCGGGTTGGTTAATCAGATGATGGAGCTGATTCTTGGATTGCAGCAAGAAGTGGCTGTGGCCTGGACTCAGATGGCCTTTGATGATCAGAGGAGGAGGAGGCCCCGCCACTGATAGCTTCTGCTCTACCTTTTTATTGCTGTACTGAACTTTTGTCTGTACCTGCACTTGATATGTATCTTGTACTGAACTTTTGTACCTGCACTTGATCAGCACTAAAAAAACTTGATTAGTATTAAAAAAATGTATGCATGGTTTATTAGGTCTGAGGGGAAAAGAGAAAAAAAAAAACAAAAAGGATTATTAACACCAAAAGAGTTTTCACATAATTTTTTTTTTTTTTTTTTTTTGTTGCCGGCGGCTGGCTGCCGGGCTGCTCGGCAACCGGGTCCGGCGGCTGGCCGCCAGGCTGGGCCGCCGGGCCGGACCACCGACTCTGAATTTCCTTCTATAAAAGCTGGATTTCAGCCCTTTTTTTTTTTTTTTTACTCTCTTCTCTTCTCGAATTCTGTGCCAGAAAATCCAATTTCGGTCAGTTTTTATTTTTTTCTTATTTTTTTATTATTTTTTTTTCTTTATTTTTATTTTTATTTTTTTTAGTCTTTCATTATTTTTATTTATTTATCATTTTTCTTTTTAGGAAAGATAACATAAAACAAAAAAGAAAAGAACAATGAATCCCTTCTATAACCATAGCATGCACAGCTGGACTAGGAGTCTCTCCAAAGTTGAAAAGATCAATATGGGGAGGTACGGTCTTTCTCCTGCCATTACTCTCAGAGGTGTGGTAATTGATTGGGATTTTTTGAGGGCCTGCATTAGATTTTGGGACCCTGAGGCCCACGTTTTCCGGTTCGGGGCCATGATGGAAGAGATGTGCCCTCTTTTTGAGGAGTTTTGTGCCATTGTGGGATGTGACCCTAATGCCCCTTTGGTCAGGCATGAGATAAAAGCTGGGTATATTAGATCGTTTGAGACCCTGTTTCGATTCAGCCGGCCCCAAGCTAGAGCTATGATCGTTAATGACCAGAAAGCGATCCTGCTGCCCCTGATTGATGAGTTCTCAGAGGCTCAACCAGATGACCCAGACCGGATGAGGCTGAGGATGCGGGCCCTGGTTTTCTGCTTATTGGCTGGTTTCTTATTCAACCGGGACCCGGGTTTTGGAGACTTGCGGCTTTGCCCTATGGTTTGGCAAATGGAGGACATGGGTTGCATTGGCGGTATTGTGCTGGCTGAGACCATTAGAAGTCTTGACAGGGCTGCTTTAGGGTTCGACGATTGGACCGTTTCTCCCATTATTTTGCAGGTATTTCTCCCTATCATCTTTCCTCATTCTTGTTCTTCCCTTTTTTTTTTTATAATGGAAAAGATCCATTATTCAGGTTTGGTTGAGGGATCACCTCCAAGTAGTGGCTGCTCCAACCTCTCTTCCCTACAATTCTTCTCAATATCGCATGCGGAAAATCTTGCTCTCCCACCCTTCTACTGAAACATGGACTTCATGGCTGGTTGAATTGGGTCCAAATGAGATACTGTGGTTCGTCCCTTGGTACAATATCAACCGCTTTATTCAGGTCAGCTTTCGCCATTCTCGGGTTTATCTCCTAGGCCTCACACACTGTACTTGGTACTGCGCTTCGCGCGTTCTGAGGCAGATGGGGATAGATCAAACTGTCCCTATTATGGATGACTTTTCAGCTGATTCTGCGATTACTGCTGGTGTTACCCGAGCTGTTCTTAAAGCTTGGGTTAGAGATCACCGTATGGTTAGACCTTTACCTGATCCTACCAGCGTTCAGACTTCTCCTGAGTATCGGGCTTGGTTCATTACTACTGTCTGGCCAATTGAGAGACCAAGGAGGACTGCACTGCTGAGCGTACTCGAAGGTTTGGTTCAGGCTGATGCTGAGGATGAGGTTGGGACTGGTGAGGAGATTGTGTTGGCTCCTCGGACCGGCGAGGCTGGGCAGATAGGAGACTCAGAGGATGCCGCCCCGCGGAGGCGACGGGATGCCTAGACTTCTATAGGCTTTTTGGACTTTCATTGTTGTTTGACCTTTATTTGGAATTTTGGATTTTTAGATGTATGTTTTATACTTTTGTCTTGGACTTAGCTTTATTTTGGATTCTTTCACTTTCTTGACTTTATTGCTTAAATTGAGAATGTTGTTTAGCTTTCCAAGCATTTTCCAACTTTATTTATTTAAGCTCTAATTTTTGCCTAAGCCGCCCTTTCGGGTTTTCAGCTTAGCGAGCTACCCACTTTTGCCTAAGCTGCCCTTTCGGGTTTTCAGCTTAGCGGGCCCCGACTTTTGCCTAAGTCGCCCTTTCGGGTTTTCAACTTAGCGGGTTTTTTCTTATTTTCCTTTTCTCTTTTTTTTTTTGGCAAAGAAGCATGAAATTTGTGAAATGATGATTTTTTTTTACTAATGCTTAGACCGCACCCAATGAGGGTTGCCTACATATCTCCGATATATAATTTCTTTTTTCCAAAGAGAATCAGGCCTAATGTAGTTCATTTACATCATGCAATGATCACACATAATATCTTTTCAACTGATCTAAATTACATGGATTTGTAAATTCCAAACCATCTAAATCAGTCAAGACGACGGCTCCGCCGGATAATATCTTCTTCAACACATAGGGCCCAGCCCAATGAGGACGGAACTTCCCACGTGGGTCTATGATTGGCTGTCTAATTTCTTTCAGAACCAAACAACCTTCTTCGAGTTTCCGATTTTAACCTTCTTATTAAAATGCCGCGCTATTCTCCTTTGATAAACTTGAGTCTGGTGGATTGCTCGTAATCGCTTTTCGTCCATACCCAAGAGTTGCATATGATAATTCTCGGCCCAATCTGCTTCGCTGATCTGGCTTTCTCGGATAATTCTTGCCGACTGAACTTCCAGCTCAATAGGCAGCACTGCTTCCATACCATACACTAAGGAATACGGGGTTGCCCCGGTAGGCGCTCTGATGGAGGTCCTGTATCCCCACAAGGCAAACGGTAACTGTTCGGGCCATGCCCTATGCTTCTGCACCGTCTTCTGCAAAATGACCTTTATGGCCTTGTTTGCAGCCTCAACGGCCCCGTTCGTTTGTGGACGGTAGGGAGAG